>NC_135659.1:98817914-99086235 GCF_964188315.1 Podarcis muralis
ACGGAATAAGTGCGTCCTCAGAGTTCAGCAACGCAGTTGGAAATGTGGTCCAGAGCTGACCACCTCTCCCCTCCGAGGGAGGAAGCAATGAACCAGTGAAGGCCCTGGAAAAAGATGGGATGACTCACAGCCGGCCTCAGACTGACTGTGCCCCACTTGAAAGTTCCTCTCATCTCCGTCAATGACACAATCAAGGAGATCTAGCAGGAAGGGACCACTCTTCTGAACGAGGCCGGGAAAGTGCCAACAGAAGTTCATTGGGGAGGACCAATCACGAAATGTTAAGAGAGAGTCTGTAGTGGAGCAGTGGTTAGAGTGTCGTACCAGTCAGACAAGCAGGATTCCAGCAGAACTGGCAGTGCAATGGGGACCAGACACTTGAGTTTGCGTAAACTTACCATCTCTCAATTGGGACGCGGGTGGCACTGTGGATTAAACCACAGAGCCTAGGACTTGCCGATCAGAAGGTCGGCGGTTCGAATCCCCGCGATGGGGTGAGCTCCCGTTGTTCAGTCCCTGCTCCTGCCAACCTAGCAGTTTGAAAGCACGTCCAAGTGCAAGTAGATAAATAGGTACCGCTCCGGCGGGAAGGTAATCGGCATTTCCGTGCGCTGCTCTGGTTCGCCAGAAGTGGCTTAGTCCTGCTGGCCACATGACCCGGAAGCTGTACGCCGGCTCCTTCGGCCAATAAAGCGAGGTGAGCACCGCAACCGCAGAGTCGTCCACAACTGGACCTAATGGTCAGGGGTCCCTTTACCTTTACTATAATCACTCAACATTTAGGACCTGGGAGACCAGGGTTCAGATCCCCACTCAGCCGTGAAACTCACGGGGTGACCTTGGGCCAGTGCAGTTGACTGGCTTCCTGCGGAGCATCCACAAGCTTCCACGTTCATGCCTTGCGCCACGCTCCCAGGCAGTCTGCTAAAGCTCCCAGCCCTTCCCTGATAACTTGCAACTTCATTGTTTCTCATCTGGGCCTTTTACTGATGAGGGTGAGTCAGCTTCCTAGGATGGGGTTACTGTGTTATTGGTGGTTTAAATATTTCAGCAGATGCATTGGGAAGTCATGAATAGGAAATGAGGGTCCTTATTCAAAACCAGCTCGGTGCTGCCACAGTTCATTGACGGCTGCAGGTCCAGAGGCCAAAGGAAATGCAACACACCCTCCCCATTCCTCAATAATCCCTTTCAGCATTGCAGGAGATGTTGGGGTGGGTAGGGGCTGCAGCTGTCAGATCGCATGCAAGCAGTGATGATGGGAATTGTAGTCCAAAGCATCTGGAGGGCACCAGGTTGGGGAAGGCAGCGTGGCCACTGCTTCTCCTCTGCAAAACAGCCATGGGAAGGTGCTTCTGGAAAACAGTGGATCTATTCCAACATGCTCCAAGATTAAGCCAAGACGTGGAAAACATAGGCAGTGGCTCAGCCTTGCTGCAGATTAAGCCCTGAACCCATCACCGAAGACAAACCATTATCTCTCCATTGCTGCCTTTCATGTGGGGACCTACCTCACAGGGCTGTTGCATGGATTGCTGAGATATTGTACATCAATCACTTTGCAAATGGCACCAAATGCGTTCTAAGGATTATTATAGAATCAGAGTTGGAAGGGACTCCGAGGGTCATCTAGTCCAACCCCCTGCAATTCAGGAATCTCATCTAAAGCATCCATGACAGATAACCATCCAACCTCTGCTTAAAAACCTCCAAGGGAGGAGAGTCCACAACCTCCCGAGGGAGACCGTTCCGCAGTCAAACAGTTCTTGCCATCAGAAAGTTTTTCCGTATGTTTAGTTGGAATCTTCTTTCTTGTAACTTGAAGCCATTGGTTTGAGTCCCACCCTCCAGAGAAGGAGAAAACAAGCTTGCTCCATCCTCCATGCGACAGTCCTTAAGATATTTGAAGAGGGCTATAATGTCCAGGCTAAATATGCCTAGCTTCTTCAACTGTTCCTCATAAGACTTAGTTTCCAGACCCTTGATCATCTTGGTCACCCTCCTCTGTACAACTTCCAGCTTGTCAACATCCTTCTTAAACTATGGTGCCCAAAATTGGACACGGTATTCCAGGTGTGGTCTGACACTGCACACACACCTAATACACACCACGCTGTGGGTTAAACCACAGAGTCTAGGTCTTGGGCCTTGAAGGTTGGTGGTTCAAATCCCCAAGAAAGGGTGAGCTCCCGTTGCTCGGTCCCAGCTCCTGCCACCCTAGCAGTTCGAAAGCACGTCAAAGTGCAAGTAGATAAATAGGTACCACTCCAGCAGGAAGGTAAACGGCATTTCCGTGTGCTGCTCTGGTTTGCCAGAAGTCGCTTAGTCATGCTGGCCACATGACCCGGAAGCAGTACGCCGGCTCCCTTGGCCAGTAAAGCAAGATGAGCGCCGCAACCCCAGAGTCTTCTGTGACTGGACCTAATGGTCAGGGGTCCCTTTACCTTTAATACAGTGGTACCTCGGGATGCGAACGGGATCCGTTCCGGAGCCCTGTTCACATCCTGAACATAGCGTAAGACATGTCTGCACCTGCACGGGTCGCGGGTCACATTTCGCCGCTTCCGTGCATGCGCATGACATCATTTTGGCCGTCTGTGCATGCATGAGCAGCGAAACCCGGAAGCAACGCACTCCATTACTTCCGGGTCGCCACGGAGAGCAACCCGAACGCGCTCAACCTGAAGCATATTTATCCAGAGGTATGACTGTACACAACAACTCATAAAAATTGGAGACTGCTTGTGGTTGTGGAGGAAGAAGTGGCACTCTTCTCATGCTTAGTGGCGCTCTTACCTTTATATTATCAGGTAACCCTTCTTAGCAAGCCCTGCAACCACCTAGCAAGCAAGCAAGGAATACCCACCTCTCCAGGTGGTTTGAGAAGGAAATTGCTTGCCAAATGATGGATGTGGAGCAGGATGAATGCTAGAGAGGCCTCAGAGGACCTCAAATGAAGGTTGTCAACTCCATTCCTTTAACAAGTTTTATCCAGCCTCCAGGAATCCTCAGAAAACAGCCACAACTCAGTGGCAGAGCATCTTCTTTGCATCTGAAGGTCCCAGGTTCAGAGAGACCTCTGCCTGAAACCAATGGCTTAACTCATAGGCGGCTCCTTATAATACCTGGGACCAGGTGGTCCTAGTCAAAGGACTTCTTGCCCTTGTCTCTACCAGGATGAATCACAGACTTACAGGGAGGGTTTTTGCATCCTGCAGAGTGCTTGCCATGGACTTCCACTGCCATCAGACTCATCTGCTTCCTTCGGTCTTTCTCTGCTTCGAAACTTCTGCCTCTCCATAGGTTTCCAAGGAGCTCCGCTGAGCCGACTGGCCAAATGTATTTGAAGGGTGAACTTGAAAGCACCCATTAATCAGTGGCTGTGCCTTCTTGCCAAGACCCACTGAGATAATTGAGTATTAATTGGTGGCAAGACTTTGCCCAGGAAGCTTCTCACTAAGAGCCTGGGGCCTTCAGCACACAAGATGCAGTTTCCACCGCTGAGCTGAGAGACCTCCACTTTGGGCAGCAAAGCGACTTGTGTCAGCTCGGCTTGCCATTCCTTCTCATACCCTACGTCTGTTTTCTTCTTTAAATGGATTGTGTGGCGGGTTAATCATGGGGGAAGCTCTTACACAGAGAGGGCTGCCTTCTCATCCCTTCAGGCCTTGGAGTCAGTGTGAAAAAAAGCACCCACCACTCTGTAAGATGCCATGGTCGCTTCTAGGAAGAGCGGTTTACCAAATATTCCAGCTGATTTGTTTGCAGAAGTTTGCAAGGAGGTGATAGAGGTGGCTGTTTACTGGATGTTTGTTCTGACTTGTTAATGGGGAGGATAATAATAATAATAATAATAATAATAATAATAATAATAATAATAATTTTTATTTATATCCCGCCCTCCCCAGCCGAAGCCGGGCTCAGGGTGGCTAACAACAATAAAATAGTACAACATTCTAAAATCATTTCATTATAAAATTAATTCAACTCAAATTGATGGCAACCATTAGGCTAAAGTTCTGTGAAGATTGCCAAAGGAGGGAGTCAGGCTGCGCCCTGACCAAAGGCCTGGTGGAACAGCTCTGTCTTGCAGGCCCTGCGGAAAGAAGTCAAATCCTGCAGAGCCCTAGTCTCTTGTGACAGAGCATTCCACCAGATTGGAGCCACAGCCGAAAAAGCCCTGGCTCTAGTTGAGGCCAGCCTAACCTCTCTGTGGCCTGGGACCTTCAGGATGTTTTTATTTGAAGACCGTAAGTTTCTCTGTGGGACATACCAGGAGAGGCGGTCCCGTAGGTACGAGGGTTCTAGGCCGTATAGGGCTTTAAAGGTGTTGTGCCAAGCAATTGTCAGCGCACACTTCCCAATCCGTTTCCCCCCTCACTTTCCTTCTTGCAAGAAGTCTGATTTTTCTTTCCTTACTTTGTATCTTTATATACTGCTTAATATTAAGGCAATTGCTGAGCAGTTTACAAAATAACAAATATCACAGAGAGAGAGAGGCAGCATATAAAACAACATAACAGTAAAATCCTCCCACCTGCACAACAAAGCAAAAATATAGCAGCACAATTTTGAAGTGGGTTCATTTCCCCTGAGTGCCAACACCACTTTAACTGCCCGATCTGAATGTGCTTGTATGCAGCTGAATCTCACCTGCGAAACCGTGACAGCCTGAAAGTGGCCAAGCACAGCCTTCGCCAACTTGCATGTTTCAGGCTGCCTCTCCCATCAGCCCCAAAGCCGGCATGCTTGGCTGGTGAACGCTGTCTGAGAGCATTTGCAACTGCAGGAACCTTCTTTCTGCCCACTTGGGAAGAAAGGGAACAGAATTGCCACACTTTGTACAGAAAGAGCAGCCAAGACACACAAGCCTGCCTTAAACTGAGTCAAACCAGGGTTTCATATCCCCTGGCAGTGTCTACTCCAACTAGTGGCAGTTCCCAAAGGGCCTCTATTATTACTATTATTATTATTATTATTATTATTACTACTACTACTACTACTACTACTACTACACTTATTAAATTTGTAGATCACAGTGCAGTTCACAGCATAAAAATACAAAACGAGGACACAAAAGACATGACAAAAAACAAACCTGTAACCTTCTCCAACAAACATATTTTATTAGTAGTAGTAGTAGTAGTAGTAATAATAATAATAATAATAATAATAATAAATTATATCCCGCCATCCCCAGCCAAAGCCGGGCTCAGGGCGGCTAACAACAGTAAAATAATACAGCATTCTAAAACCAATTCATTATAAAATCAGTTCAATAGTATTATTATTATTATTATTATTATTATTATTATTATTATTATTATTATTTCTCAAGCCTCTCTGCTGCTCCCTGAAATTCTTGAACTAATATGACTGCAGATGAAATCTGGGTCCTTCTAGATAATGTACAAAGCACGCGCTCCAAAGCAAAAGTCTTCTGCAAAAGTCTTCTGCACACCTCCTCCTGTGACATTCCATGTGCTCTTTTAGCACATAGGTGTTCAGAGTCAGGGGTGGGGAATCTTTGTATAGCTGCAGCTCATCTCTTCTCCCTTTTCTTATGGCGGCAGCTAGCTCTTTCTTCTCCCAGAAGTCTCTTTGCTCCCTGATCCTCTACCAGCTCCTGGCACCAGCTTCCAAGCTTGGCGCTGCTGCCCGGGCTGAACATTGGCCAAGAGAGCAACTCATCATGAGTCAGACAAGCACGCCTGCCTGCGAGCGCCTGATCTGACCGTTTCTGACAAAGTGCACCACCGGCGTCAGTGAAGCATTTCCATGAAAGGAAAACAACAAACAGGCAGGCAGGCAAACCCCAAAGTGCTAAATATAGACTTTGAAGCTGGCTCTGACCTGGCTGTCCCCTCACCTATGACTCCCACTGTGCACTGAGCAAATCATAGAACTGTAGAGTTGGAAGGGACCCCGAGGGTCATCTAGTCCAACCCCCTGCAATGCAGGAATCTCAGCTAAAGTATCCCTGACAGATGGCCATCCAACCTCTGCTTGAAAACCTCCAAGGAAGGAGAGCCCACAACCTCCCAAAGGAGGCAGTTCCACTGTCAAACAGCTCTTACTGTCAGAAACTTTTCCCTGGTGTTTAGTCGGAATCTCCTTTCTCGTAACTTGAAGTCATGGGTTCGAGTCCTACCTTCCGTGGGGTCTAGGAGGAACAGAGGGGCCGTGTGCCATGGACAGCAAGTGCGGAGGGCAACAAGCAAAAGAGCTTTGGAGGTGGAAGAACTGTGTGAGAAGGAGAGAGAACCAAGAGAGGGAAAGAAGACAAAGAGGTATAGGGCAGAGAGGGCTCTCTCTCTCTCTCTCTCTCTCTCTCTCTCTCTCTCTCTCTCTGTGTGTGTGTGTGTGTGTGCATGCCTGCATGCCTGCAATTCACACATTGATCACCAGTAAGCATAATACTGGGACGCGGGTGGCGCTGTGGGTAAAAGCCTCAGCGCCTAGGGCTTGCCGATCGAAAGGTCGGCGGTTCGAATCCCCGCGGCGGGGTGCGCTCCCATCGTTCGGTCCCAGCGCCTGCCAACCTAGCAGTTCGAAAGCACCCCCGGGTGCAAGTAGATAAATAGGGACCGCTTACTGGCGGGAAGGTAAACAGCGTTTCCATGTGCTGTGCTGGCTCGCCAGATGCAGCTTTGTCATGCTGGCCACGTGACCCGGAAGTGTCTTTGGACAGCGCTGGCCCCCGGCCTCTTGAGTGAGATGGGCGCACAACCCCAGAGTCTGTCAAGACTGGCCCGTACGGGCAGGGGTACCTTTACCTTTACCTTTAAGCATAATACAGTGGTACCTCGGGTTAAGAACTTAATTCGTTCCGGAGGTCTGTTCTTAACCTGAAACTGTTCTTAACCTGAAGGACCACTTTAGCTAATGGGGCCTCCTGCTGCTGCCATGCTGCCGAAGCCCAATTCCTGTTCTCATCCTGAAGCAAAGTTCTTAACCCGAGGTACTATTTCTGGGTTAGCGGAGTCTGTAACCTGAAGCGTCTGTAACCCGAGGTACCACTGTACTGGATTGCAGCTCTCAAGTTCTTCATCATTTCTTAGTTCAAACTGTTCCACGCCCCTTTTCTGAGGTTTCAGCGCCAGCGCTGGTCAATAAGCAACCAATCACGTGGAATATGGAAGGAACATTTCGGACTGAAGCCCTGGGGCAGATGACACAGTAGGGGACCAGTTAAAAAGCAGATTGCACGATGGGTGTTTAACTACGTTTATTAGGCATGTGGGGGTGGGGTTATTATTGTGATCCCGTTATTTATTTTGTGTTTTTATGCTGCAAACAGTCCTATTATCTTTGGCTGAAGGGCAGTATATAAAGGTCATACAACTATAATGGCAGTACCATTTAATGTGCGCTTAGGTCTCTGAGCCACGAGAGATTTCAGGGGCTCCTGCAAATACCTTTTGAATGAAGTCACGGAAGACTTAAAGCATTCTGTGATATATTTATTTATACATATCCATTGGTTGCACATAGGTGGAAATTCGCGGCATTAATGGCACATCAGATTTCTAAGAGGGCCCTTGGGTAGCGGTGTACACAACCTAACACCACAATCCATAGCTATCCAGTCATTATTATTTATTTTTTAGAAAAAGCTGGCTTTTGGTGTGCTTCCCAAAAACCTAGCATTGATCCAAACTGAGGGAAAGAATGACCTAGCTGCGTTTTAAGCCTCAGCGCAGATCCACCCCCAAAAGTCCTGGGAATTGTAATTCCCACCTCACAGTACTATAATTCCCAAGCGCCTTAACAAGATACAGCTGCTGGGATTCTCTGGGAGAAGTTATGTCCTTTAAATGTGTGTTGGCCCAAAAATGGAAGCAAGAAGAATTACCGACGATTGAAGAATGGAGAATGAAGTTAATGGACAATGCAGAACTAGATAAACTAACAGGAAGGATTCGAAACCGTCGGGACCAGAAATTCACGGAAGACTGGAGTGAATTTACGGACTACTTGGAAAGTATTTGTGAAGATCAGACATTTGTAGGTTTGCAAGAACTTTTGTGAGGAGTATTATTAGAAGTATTGCAAAAATGGAGAAGGGGAAGGATGATTTGTTAAGAGATGTAAAGGCAATATAAAGTTAAGAAATACATAAGAAGTGGTTAAAACGGTGGATCATCAGAGGTGCTGATGGAAGTCTAAAAAGATTGTATAAGTGATAAGTTTTGTGGTACATTTTATAATTTATATGTTAAAATCAATAAAAAAATAAAAAAATAAAAAAAAATGTGCGTTGGGTGTGCCTTAAATGTCTGGGGTGGATCTGCTGCCATTCTGCACATTGCAGAGAAGGTCAGCCCCCTTCCCCAAAGGCCCTGGCCAGGGACTGACCACAAGTGGCTCCAGTCTTCAGTCTTCTCTAGCCTCATCTTGGCTGAATGTAAACAGGGTCTGTGTTGTGTACTGAGTTGAATAGGATCCAAACTGCAGCAGTCTGATTGGTCCTAGAACAATAGGATTCAGAATGCAGCAGTCTGATTGGTCCTAGAACAAAGCAGCAGTATGATTGGTTGGCAGGAACTACCCAATCATGCTCCAGATAGAAGTGAATCCACAACCTGATTGGCTTACAGTAGAATTCCGGAATTAGCCAATCATGTGCAGCCCATTGTGTAAATAATGTATATAAAGCAGATACTTTGAGGAGACTTTCATTCATTCCTTCTCACCACTATGAGCTGAATAAAGAGCATGAAATCACTTTGCGACTCTGAGTATATTTCAGTCTGGCTGGAAATTATTGCCCCAGTTGCTGCCAGGACAGGGGTGGGAGCATCCCCCCCCCCTTATCACTGTCTAAACTGTCAAACAAACAGTGAACAATATACAGAGCAGCTGGAAGCGTGGGAGGAAGGCTAAACTAAGTAGATAAGTATTTAGGAATTTGGGAGAGAAGTCAGCAGAGGCTGGGTGTGGAGGAGGGAGGGAGAAAGTACACTTAAGAGAACATCAACGAGGTGGAAAAACATTATTTGGAACATGTGTTCCTTGGGTTGAGTCTGGGACAAGAAGAAATAGAACTTTTAGTGTCATTGGCCTGGTCCTGTGGAACTCTCTGTCACTAGAGAAACCGGACTGCAATATGTTGGGATACTGTCGGGGAGACGGGGGCATCAGGCAGGCCCCCAGCTGGCTCCGGACGATCACCGGTCTCCCGTGGAACAGCATCAGTCAGTCAGCGATATGAGCCTCAGATACGATTAGAAACCCATGCACACTAATTAGCAGAGTGAATAAATCTCCACAGTGAAAGTGGCAGACAGAGGCAGATGTAAGCATTATGTAAAGGTAAAGTAAAGGTAAAGGTACCCCTGCCCATACGGGCCAGTCTTGACAGACTCCGGGGTTGTGCGCTCATCTCACTCAAGAGGCCGGGGGCCAGCGCTGTCCGGAGACACTTCCGGGTCACGTGGCCAGTGTGACAAAGCTGCTCTGGCGAGCCAGAGCCGCACACGGAAACGCCGTTTACCTTCCCGCTATAAAGCGGTCCCTATTTATCTACTTGCACCCGGGGGTGCTTTCGAACTGCTAGGTTGGCAGGCGCTGGGACCGAGCAGCGGGAGTGCACCCCGCCACGGAGATTCGAACCGCCGACCTTCCGATCGGCAAGCCCTAGGCGCTGAGGCTTTTACCCACAGCACCACCCGCGTCCCCTAAGCATTATGTACAAGCGTTTTATTCAGCATAGCTCAGGAACAAAGGAAAACATGTCTGCTTGCCTTCGTGTCCTGCAAAACAGCAGTAACACAAAAGCTATCGGTATATACAAAGAGAAGTTCCCAGCGAGAGCTGGAAGTAAACAGGCATGTGACACACAATAGTCATGCCTGTAGCCTTTTAAGGTGGAAAGGAACTATATCCTAACACAATATCCAAAAGGACCACCTCTCTCCATGTGAACCTACCTGGACCATCATCTGAGGCCTTTCTTCATGTGCCTCCTCCACGCGAGGTCCAGAGGGAGCAACACAAGAATGGGCCTTTTCTGCAGTGGCTCCCCATTTGTGTGATGCGCCCCCCAGGGAGGATCACCTGTCACCTTCATTACACACTTTTGGGCACCAGGGGAAAATGTTCTTCTTCTGCCAGGCCTTTGGCTGATAAACACCCAATACACTTTAAAATGTGGCGTGGGTGGGGGGTTATTAGTTTGTTTTTTCTTCCTGTTTTCATTACATATTTTGTGTTCTTACCTGTGCATCTCTTCCTTGCTGCCAGACCACCACCCCTTTTGGTAGCCCCAGAAAGACCTGACCCGGCCCAGAGTGACCAGGGGCTGCCTCAGCTTGACCCAGCTACATCCCAGGCTGACCCAAATTCATCCAGATGGATTCTGGTACACAACGCTACTGCAAACCTTGAGGTTTCCCTCTCACTTTATGCTCTGGGGTGCCGATTTGGCTTCACAAACATCAGCACTCACAGCCTGAACATCAGATATAGAGTGGATGCTGCAAGCTAGCAGGTCGAGCAGCTGGGGCAAGCTAGTCAGATGGGCAGGGTAAAGGTAAAGGACCCCTGACAGTTAAGTCCAGTCGTGGGTGACTCTGGGGTTGCAGCGCTCATCTCGCATTACTGGCCGAGGGAGCCGACTTTTGTCTGCAGACAGTTTTTCTGGGTCATGTGGCCAGAATGACTAAGCCGCTTCTGGTGAAACCAGAGGAGCACACAGTAACGCCGTTTACCTTCCCACTGGAGCGGTACCTATTTATCTACTTGCACTTTGATGTGCTTTCGAACTGCTAGAAGAAGAAGAACAAGAAGAAGAGTTTGGATTTGATATCCCGCTTTATCACGACCCAAAGGAGTCTCAAAGCGGCTAACATTCTCCTTTCCCTTCCTCCCCCACAACAAACACTCTGTGAGGTGTGTGGGGCTGAGAGACTTCAGAGAAATGTGACTAGCCCAAGGTCACCCAGCAGCTGCATGTGGAGGAGCGGAGACGCGAACCCAGTTCACCAGATTACGAGACTACCGCTCTTAACCACTACACCACACTGGTAGGAGCTGGGACCAAACAACAGGAGCTCACCCCATCGCAGGGATTTGAACCGCTGACCTTCCAATCGGCAAGCCCTAGGCTCAGTGGTTTAGACCACAGCGTACAAGTAATGAATTATTATTATTAGGAAGTTAGAAGTCTGTGGGGTGGGGGTGTGGAACGGAGATGTCTTATCCAGCCTACTCTCTTTGTACCCATAACAGATCTTGGCAGGCAGGAATGAGCAGGGGGAGGGGGAGTTGTTGTTTTTTGCAGCATGGAATAAAAGCATGATCACCAGCAAATGCCTGCACATTGGACGTAAGTGTTCATCGAGGGACCATAACTCCATGGCAGAGCACATGCTCTGAATACAGAAGCGCAGTCTCTGGCAGCAGGTGGTGTGCATAGCCACCACCAGTCACAGCAGACAATAGTGGCCTGGTTGGACCAATAGTCTGACCCGATGTGAAGTACCTGCAATGCCCAGTGGGAAACTCAAGCCATCCTACTTCCCCACCCATCCCTTCAAGGGTTTTAACCATGCTCAGCTCTGCATTACTCTGTAGTCTCATGTAATAATATAAGAAAATGCAAAGAGGCTGCTGGATCAGGCCAGCGGCTCATCTCGTCCACCAGATGCCTGTGCAAAGCCCGCAAGCAGGATCTGAGCGCAAGAGCAGCTCTCCCCACCTGTGGTTTCCAACCACAGGTATTCAGAAGCATCGCTGCTTCCAGTTGTGCAGGCAGGGCCTAGCCATCATGGCTAGAAGTCATCACCAGCCCTCCCAAGCATGAATTTGTCTAATTTTAAGCCATCTCGGTCAGTGGCTGCCTCTGCCTCTTGTGGGAGTGAGTGGACATAGTTTAGCTGTGTGTCCGCTTTTCGAAATATACAGAAATGAGGGTGAGGTTGAAAAACACATCCTCCCTGCTCTGTTGACTTGCTCTGCTGTAAGTGCAACACAAAGGCTAGCTGGGTGGAAAGGGTCCTTGATAAGCGATGCCCCATGGCTGTCAGGGGCTAGTTAACCATGAGGGGCACAGTCCATGCTCTTGCGCAACGCCTGTTCCTTTCAGTGGGGCGTGAAGGGCCGTAGCATGCAGAAGGTCCCAGGTTCAAACCCTGAAGGCATCTCCAGGTACAGCTGGGGCAGACTCCAGAAAGCCTCTGCCAGTCTGTGTAGACAGTACTGAGGCAGATGGACCGATGATCTGACTCGCTATTAGGCAGCTTCCGATGTTCCTTGAGTAGGAGAACCCCACCCCATCAGGGATGGTGTCCTGAGAATTGCCTAGAGCCCCAGAACACCTGGTTAGGCTAGAAGAGCCTCTTTTCCTTGGCCTTAGCAATGTGCTGATCCAGGCCAAATATTTGTGAGCATTCACAACACCTGCGGCGCCATTCATGCGCTGCAGCTGTGGCACAATCTCGAAACTGCGAGTTGCTGGTGCCATTCCACAGCCCGCTCTCCCATCCTGCTGAAGAAGACACGACATCCTGCAGATCCAGCTTTTGCTTGAGAGCGAGAATGACAGACAGTTAATCAAATGCCCAATCTCATTCAAGCTGCTTCCCTTTAGCCCTTATCTCTCCTGTTCGGAGGCTTCAAGGCTTGCCCTTTTGCTAGGTTTTCTTCCTCTGGTTAGCAGAGAAAAAGCGTCTTTTTCTCCCTGCTTACGCTTAATTTCTTTTACATCCTGCAGGAAACTTGTAGAACCTATTGCCTATTGCATCCTTTCAGTTTCGGCTCAGGGGATCTGGGCAGCCTCTGGAGAGGACTAAAGATTACTGGAAAATTATTTTCCCATCATTTCTGCAAACCCCCTGGAGAATCCCCTTTGAAACCACTTCACGGTCCCTGAGAAGCAGGAGTGACATGACGAGGGAGGCCCCATTTGGGTTAGGGGGTCACACAGGCCTGCAATGATGACAAAGAAGAAAACAAAGGCAGAGGAGGAAAGTAAAAGAAGGCAATATTCTGTTCTCCTTTTATTTGATTTCTTGCTCTGCACTTTCCTAAGGCTCGGAGTGGGTTACAAAACGGCAGCATAACAAAGGCTGAAAATGCATCTTGTGTGTGTTTTAAAACACATCATCTTTATTAAGACACTGGGAGGACTGATCATCTGTCTCCTTGGTGTGCCAGAATTATTAAGGCTGCAATCCCATGCACACTTAACCTGGGAGTAAATTCTACTGAATACAATGGGATTTATTTCTGTGCAGAGAACACCCTGTAAGGGGCATATGTACGAGTTTGAAATCTGGCATTTGGCGGGCACATAAGGCAAGGCAGTCTAATTGCTAGTATTGTTTTTTTCAAAGGACATTTATGTATCTGTCGCTTGAAAAAGAAGGCGCATGATATGTTCCCACAAATGTTTAAAGGCCTTTCACACTAGCTAGGCAGCTGAAACACTGGAGGATTGGGTGGGACGGGATTCAGGCATAAGAACCTAAGAGGAGCTCTGCGGGATCAAGTCAATGGCCCATCTAGACCAGTATCCTGATCTCACAGTGGCCAACTAGATGTCTCTTTTGGGAAACCCACAAATAGGACTGGGGCACCAGAGCATTCTCCTCTCCTGCGATTGGGCACTCAGTAGCCTTAGAGGACAGCCATCATGAACTGTAGCCAGTTGGCTATCATCCCTGGACCAGTCCGTTCACTTTTAAGGCAACATGGAGGCAGGGTGGAAGTGGCTTGAGAAGATCTGTAGTCACCAATCAACAAAAGTACCTGACAGTAGCCAGGACAGGGAGGTCTCCTCAGAAAGATCATGCAAGTCGCAGGAACCCTAGACTGGAGGAAGTCCCATCTCCCACCGCCAAGCATTCTCTATAACATTGGCAAGAACTAACCTAACTACCTAACTACCCCCCTGTGTGTTGTAGCGCAATCATTGGGGTTGGCATTGATGACTCCAGACACCCTGCCGGCTCCCCAGGTTAAATGGCTAAATCCCCAATAACTGTTTTACCTCCGAGGAAAAACCCTCCCGGCTGATGCGATTTGCACAGCGCCGAGCACACGTGTGGCCAGGGCTACAGCAATCTGAACTGAACGGTCAAGGCAGCGGCAGGAGCCCCACCCAGGAGACTCTTAGCCTTTGTCAAGCCCCCCAACCTCCACACCTGCACGGGGAGATAGACCCCCCTTCCTTCAAATGATAGAAGAGTCCCCGAACCGGCATGAGGTGGGAGAGGCAGCCAGCAGAATCCTCCCAGCATCATGCATGCTCTAGATTGGGGGAGAGCCGTTGCCTCCCACCTTTGAAGAGGGGAGCAGGGGGTCCCCGGCAGGATTAGGCGAGGGGAGCAGGGAGGCGTGGCAGGCCGGCGGTGGGGAAGAGGAGGGAGAGCAGGGGCCGGTCTGGGACTCCTGCAAGGCGGAGAGGGAGAGGGTGGAGAGGGCGCCGCCCGAAGCAGCTCCGGAGGGAGCGCGTGTATGAGCCGTTAGAGGAATGAATGGGGGGCGGAGGGAGGCGGCTCTCGTGCTCCTCCAGACGCCCCCCTCTCCTGATCTAGGGAGGTGATCGAGAGAGGAGGGAGAGGGAGAAAGAGGGCGCTGCCTGCCTTCCTTCCTTCCTCCTTCCCTCCCTCCCTCCCTCCTTCCCTCCCCCACCTCCTCTCCTCCATCACCTCCTCCCCTTCCTCCCCCCACCCCAATCTGGCCACTCTCCTCCCTCTTTCCTCCCTCCCTCTCTCTCTCTCTCTCTCCATCCCTCTCTCCCTCTCTCCCTCCATCCGGAAGTCTCCGTCTCTCCCTCCTTTCTCCCTCCGCCTCTCCTCCAACATGGCCGCGAAGTCGGATGGAGGAGCGGCAGGCGCCGCCGCCGCCGCCTCCGCCTCGTCGTCGCTCGTGCGCCGGGAGGGATCCGGCGGCGGCGGCGGTGGAGGGAGCGGCGGCGGCGGAGGCAGCGGCGGCGGCGGCGGGAGCTGCAGCTCGAGCTTGGCCCGGGGGTCCCGTCGAGGAGGGCCGCCGCCCCCTCCGCTGCCCAACCCGGGCAGCCCCGCCGCCTCGGGCTCGGCCGCCGCCGCCGCCCCGCCGTCGCTGCTGCTGCCGGGCCGCGAGTACAGCCTGCTGGACTGCTGCTGGGTGCTGGGCGCCCTGCTCGTCTTCTTCTCGGACGGCGCCAGCGACCTGTGGCTGGCCGCGCACTACTACCTGCGCGGCGAGTACTCCTTCTTCGGGCTCACGCTGCTCTTCGTGCTGCTGCCCTCGCTGGTCGTGCAGCTGCTCAGCTTCAGGTGGTTCGTCTACGACTTCTCCGCGCCCAGCCGAGCCTCGCCGGGGCCGCCCGCCGCCGCCTTCAGCACCAAGGACAGCGCCAGCACCAAGGACAGCGCCCGGGCCGGCCTCCAGCCGCCGCCGCCGCCGCCCCAGCCGCCTTCTCCGCGGGCTTCCTCCGGCGGCGGCGGCGGCTGCTGCCGCCTCTGCGTCTGGATCCTCCAGTCCCTCATCCACCTCCTGCAACTCGGCCAGGTCTGGAGGTGAGCCCGGGGAGCTGCGAGGGGCTGCGAGCACAAAAGGCAGGCCGAGCGGTGGGCTCCCTGCATGTGCGCACCGGGGGAGCGGGGCGGGGCGGAGGCAGATCGGGCTGGGGTGGGTGGGAAGCCCTCCGGCTTATTTCCCCGGGCGCTACTCCCCACCAGGGGAAGTTTTAGGGTGGTGGGGGACCGCGCCTCGTGAACCTCGGGGAGCAGAGGAGACGCGGCCGGCCTGAAGGGGGGCGGGGGCTCCGAGCCAGAGGGAGGGGGGAACCGTCCCCGTGGCAGGAGGGAAAGAGAGCAGCCATGCAGCCCTCTGGCACGCCGGCAGTTCCTGGGCAAGCCGGCCGCCGCCTCCCTGCCTCTTTTCCCCTGCCCTGCCCAGCAGCACTCCCACCTCCTTCCCCTCTCCCCAAAAGAGCCTGATTCAGACCAGGGAACCTCGGTGCTCCGTCTGCCCATTCTCTTGTTCAAACCAGGTGGTAGGAACTGAGCCTTGTGCTTTCTTTAAGCTACGCTCCCTAAAAGGTGGGCTAGAAATCTAATGCATAATTCACTTTATTCTGCCAGGCCTCCCAGCTCTAATTTGTAGCCTGAGGCTTTAAGGGCTCCTGGACATAGAGAGACTTATCAGCCCTTTAGCCCTGCAAGGCAACAAATCTGAGGCATTTGCTGAACCATCTGGCTCCGAGCAGGGGCAGGGAGGTTAGCAGCACCTGGCTGGTCCCTATTATGTGCCTGAGGGACAAATCCCACTTCCAAGACCAGCTTCAAGGATGCTTAAAGGGGACTTGGCGCCCTCTTTCTCTTCAGGGCCAAGTCTTGGCTTGGTACCGGAGAGCAGCATCGATTTTGTTAAACGAATTCTCACCAATGGGGAAAGGAAGGCGACAGTGGAGTCACTCTGATTTGGTGCTCTGTGTGGAGATGTTTTAAGTGCTGTACTAAATATGATTTATCTAAGGTACTGCAATGTGTGGTGGGGAGGGGGAGGGGAGAGAGAAGGAGAGAGAAGGATTGCCATGACATAACTGGGTGTCTCTGCTGTTAAACTGTACCCGTGCATCTCATTGACCAGAGGGAACGGGACCCATGAAATGAAAGGTTGGAGGGCAAGACAATCACGGGTTCTTTCAAGGGGAGAAGGTGTCAGAAATAGAATTAGATTCTTCACCCCAGGAGACACGCGCGGGAGGGGGTGAGGAGAAGGTTAGAAGGTTATAGTGCATCCCAGTCATACTTCACCCTCATGACAGCCCTGTTAGGCAGGCATGGCAGAGGGAGGGAGGGGGCCAATGCAGCGTCCACCGTCCCATTCTGCTCCCCAGAGAAACATGAGAAGCGCTGCCTCCTCCTTTACTCCACGCCTCCGACTTTCTAAGAATCCACCAGAGTGTGCTGAGCTGTCCTGTTCATAACACGGTCCCCAACCCCTGGACGTTTGGAGGGCACTAGACTGAGGAAGGCTGATCCGAGACGTTGTTTGCTTCCTTTTGCTGGCACTGGTGGTGGTGGTGGGGGGGGAGTGGCATGCCTAACCCCCCCCCCCCCACACACACACACAACTGAGGCTAGCAGATCATTGCTACATGGGAGCTGCTCTCAGACAACCACAGCCTGGATTGTCACAGTGCCTGTGATTCCATTGAAATGAAAGGCCCTCTCCAGTTGGAGACGAGGGCAGAAGCTGTGCGCGTGTTTTCCAGCCAGAGCTCTCCTCTTCACCCTCCCACCCGTCCCGCCCTCCTCTTCTTCCCTGCGTTTTATCCACAGCCCCCCGCCGCCCCACTCCCCGAGACCACCTTCAAAGGATCTGAGGCCGGGGAGGAGCCAAGTAGGCCCCTGGGAGCCGGCTTGAGAGGGAGAGCGCAGATGGAGTAGGTGCGCTGAATGCCTCTCCAGCAACCACCTCCACTCCAGGGCTCTTAGATGATCATTTCCTGGCAGGTCTATTTCCTCAGGCCAGACTATTGAGCTGACCTTTCGCTCCCCCCACCCTCCCGCCCACTCCAGACAGCTCTCCTTTTCCTGAGCCTCAGAGCTCCCTCCCTCCACTCGGCACAACCGGTCTGTAATGGATCTTCCTGCAAGGGAAGTTGGAGCTGAGCTGGAGACAATGGTGAATTTCTGAAAGAGCCTGCTTAGCTATTCATCGATCGCTGCAAATTGGAGCTGCAGAAGGGAGTTCTCGCCCTTACGATCCAGTGTAAGGTGAGGTCTCGTCTGGCTCCCAGGGATGCCATGTGGTGGGTGTTTTCCCCGCTCCTGCTGCCCGTGGCCTTGCTCAGGAGAAGGGAGGAACGCAGAGCGCACATCCTTCATACGGTACAGAGCTCTGCCTCCTTGGCCGCTCCTCTCCCCATTCAAAAGAAGGCGAGCCACGTCCCCTCCCATTCATGATTCCAGCCCATTCTCATCGCAGCTGTTGACACGGGGAATTGACAAGGGAAAGCGGCAGAATGTGCTCTTCATGGAGAAATGCAGCCTCAGTGGATTTCATCGGTTTGCAACATCGCGCCAGTCTGAATTTTCCCTGACACTGGGGATTGCCACGTGTGGAGCTTGCAAAAGGCTCTGGCAGATTTCCTTTTGTGCAGCTCGCCATTGAAAGCTTTTTGTGGTTTTGCTCTGTGCTGCTTGGACGTTGAGGGGCCCCCCCACCCCACCCCCCACCATTATTCAGCTGCTGTAAGGACGGGCTCATGTTGTTGCAGATTCATGAAGTACAGCTTGTCGGTTATGAATGGAGGAAATTGCTGACTGCTAGCTGAAGAAAATTACTGGGGGGGGGAAAGCATGATGATTCAGTTTGGGCATGGAGATGTAGCTGGGCCTTGACTTGAGCTGCAGGACTTAACCCTGAGACCCCAAAGCATTTGTGATGCATTTGAGTGAGTTGCAATGAAGGTTGCTACAAGTGGTTCTAGCACAGAGAACTAGATATTTATTGAGAGGGGGCTGAAATCTCCCGAATTTCTTCTCTCTTGTGACTTAGTGGGTTCAATCTGCATACAGTGTACTGGCTTCAGAAAATCGTGTTGGTGCCCTTAGTCCCAGCTACTTCACACAGCCTGGCCTTGACCCCCTAATCTGTTTCACTGCCACACCTGTGGTGCAGGATGAGACCCCCTCGAAAGAATCAATGGCAGCCCAGTTGGCTTCCATACATGGAATAGGGAGTGGGAGGAATCTGGTCCTTTGCTTCAAGCAACAAAATGCCTTGGGCTGGTCCTGTGTGTGCCCTGGTGCAGGATCCAATCAGACCACTGCTTTGGCATGGGAGTGCTGGTCAGAAAATAAACAGAACGGTGTGTACCCTGACCATCTGCAGGGCACAGCATGTGATATTGGACACTGGATTCAGCTTCCTATCTCCACTGTATGTCCAAAATATCTTAGTGGCCGCAGAGCTATGCTAGAAAGTGGGCAAGCAATACCCACCGAAACTTCAAAAGCCAGAGGAGTGGCTGGATGAGACTCCCGTTTGCGGGGGGCAGAACTTCAGTGCCTTTCTACATCCCTTGACCCTTCCTACAAACTATCAAAGCTGGTTTGAATTGGGCCAAAGACAATAAACTGGACAAATCTGCCCACTATGTGCAGGTTGCATAATTCAGCTTGTCTTGGATTGCCCAGGCACAGGGCAATGTATTGTTTGTGTGGGTGACCCCCAGCCCTGAAAATAAGCAAGCAGGCATGGATTGGGTTTTAAGCCACTTGGGTCGATTATGTGGCATATTTACAATGCAGTCAAACCAAGAATGCATGCTTGCTAGATAGGCACATGGTAGCTGAAGCTCAGGGACCTGTAAATTTCTGAGAGACTCCTACTGTGTCCTGTTAGGGGGAAGGCATAGCCATACATATACTGTAGTCTCATCCCCTGGCCAGGCTGCTTCCTCTTTGCTCTTTGACCCCATTCCAGCAATCTGCATGTGCTCAGACACCCTCTTAAACTAGACTAAAGTATGTCTTTGTAACTGGATTACCATTTTAAGCCTGCCTGAACAAAGCTGCTGTTCTTTGTTACTCTTCAACAAGTATTTTGAGAGAGTAAATGTTATTTTTACCTGTCTGTGTGATTATTGTTTTAATGGGGGGGGGATACCAGGAGAATCCCTTCTGCTTTATAGCATCCTGGGTTACTTAAACTAAAATGCTAAAATTAGCCTATCAAAGCTTCCCTTTTAAACTGCAAAGGGATGGGACTCAGCTGAACTCAGGGTGAGGAAGGAAGGATAATATCAAATAAATATATCCTCTCCTAGCATCTATACACATCTCTACAAATAAACCCGCTGAACTGCTGGATTATAAACAGGCATGGCAATTGGTACGAAGTTCCCCTATTCTGTTCTCCAGCCTTGCCCTCTCTCCTCCCTGATCTGCTCCACCAGGCAGGGCATTAAGCCAATTAAAGCTGTCCCTCTCGGAGAGGCCCTCCTGGCCAGTGATGCTCTTGAGCTGTGTATCAGTCTCTTCCTAATCTTGGGATTTGTGGCACTTGCTCCACTGACCAGTTAAATGCGGTTTGCTAAACCCATTAGCGAGGCTGGATTTGGTGCAGGAAGTAGACAGTTGTTTCTAAGAAGTGATGAATTATTGCTAGATGAACTGTGCCCGGGAAGAGGAGAATGGGAGCCTGGGCTTCCTCACGACCCCTCCCCCTCCCCTTGCATCTCATAAGCTCCTTTATAGCACCGTTCTGGAGACGGCGCCTGTTGTGCGCAGCAGATATTAGGGCTGGTGCCACAGTTCTGTGACGAAAGGCATCCCTTGCACACCAGAGGTCCCAGGTTCAATAGCTGGCATCTGATCATAGGATCTTTGGCTTGCAAGGCTGTTGCCTGCCAGCATGCGTCGTGCTTGGCTCGATGGACCCATGCTTTGACTTGGTAGGAGGTGGCTTTGCTCAAACTCTCCCCAATTTCATCTCTGCAATTGCATGTGTGTGTGTGTGCACCTGTGTGCAAGGCCTGGCATCTTGCCCCTGAGCATAATTTTGCACCAAAACATTTTCCCTTCTTCAAAAAATCACAGAATCTGTTTCCATGCAAAACCAGCTATAGTGCTTGTGGTTTACTAGGTTGCTGAGAGGGTGCATTTGTGAGGAGCCTGCAATTCTGAAATGTATTTTCTTAGAGGCTAATGTTGAGCCTCCCTGGGCCAAGTCACGCCTTGCACAATTCCTCCGTGCAGTCATTGTAGACCAGTGGTTCCCAAAGTGGCCAGTGGTGCCCCCTGGTGGGAAGTGGAATTACCTAGCGGGGTGCTAAGAGAGAAAGGAGCAGCTGAGGGGTTCTGGAGGTGCAAATGACTATCAGAGTTTGAGAAGCTGGCATCACTGGATCAAGTTCATAAATTACAAGGAATTAACTAAACTAGTTTCAACTGGATTTTGAATAAATGTGCAATTAATTGTCACGCTTTGGAATATTATTGCGTTGTTATTTTCCTTAGCGGATCGTGAAAACTGATGTTCTGAATAATGCTTTTTATAGGGTAGGCGACCAAGGGGACAGTTGCCCCTTTACACTGGTGTAAAGACGATACTGAGCTAGAGGGGCTGACTCAATTCAAGACAGTTCCCTATGTTCCCGTATAGCTTGATTCATGTGTGACCTTCTGTGCAGACTGATCACTGAACAGGCAGGTTTTCTGTCCATGGTACCGCCTTGGAACAAAAAGTGATGTTGAACCATTGTCACATGCAATGATCCTCATAGAAGCTGCATGGAAATTCCTACAGGAAAGTGCCTTTGATGAAAGGAGGTGGTCTGCCTGCCTTGCCTTGCGTTCAGAAGCCTCTGTAGCACCAATGTGATGTACTTGTGAAGATATAATTAACCACCTTAACATGATGAGCCCGTCAGCATCTGTCTTGGGCTGATAAGATTTCCAAGGTGGGGAGATCCCTTGTGCCTTGTTACAAGAGGTCAAAGCCCTGTTCTCATCATGTACATTGTAGAACTGTCAAGAGGGAAACAAAGATCCTTCAGGCATAGTCGGATGTTGGGGGACAATTTTTGCACAGGTTTTCAGGTGCTTTTCACCTATCATGTATCCCCAGTACACACACACCCCGCCGCCAATACTCAGTTGCTCAGGGAACTAGAAGGTTTGCAATCCAACTTCTGTGAGGGAAGCAAACATTGTCATCCTAGCTGGAATTAGATCTCACACTGGGGTTGGCCATGGGGTGGGAATAGGTTAATGTTACAGAACCCCAGCTGCCACCCCTTGGAAAATCACACACACACAGAGAGAGAGAGAGATAGAGCGCAATTTGAATTAGAAAAAGGGTCCCATTTAGAGGAATAGGGGTTTTCTTTGTAAGCCAAATTGCTGTGCAAGGGTGATTTGAAGGGGAAACTGCAGCATGCAAGGAGCACTATCCTTCTCTAGGTGTCACCAGCCCCCAAACTACATGCTCCTGCAGCAATTAGGCTGGAGGGGGGAAGCTCCCATTTGCATGAATGGGAGCTAAGCCTAATTGCTGTGTGTGAGCAGGGCTAAAGAGGGGAGGCCCCGCCAGAACTAGACGCATCATGGTCCCTTCATTGCCACTCCAAATTTAAATAGATGGGGGGAGAAAATTTTCCCTGGGGGAGCTTTCTTGCCAACATAAAATAAAGCAGAGAACTACAATTTTGGATATCTTATTAAACAGTGAAGGTGCCTGAATGATGACAATAGGCAGGGAGTTCCAGAGTACAGTTGTACCTCGGGTTAAGTACTTACTTCATTCTGGAGGTCCGTTCTTAACCTGAAATTGTTCTTAACCTGAAGCACCACTTTGGCTAATGGGGCCTCCTGCTGCTACCGCGCCGCCGGAGCACAATTTCTGTTCTCATCCTGAAGCAAAGTTCTTAACCTGAAGCACTATTTCTGGGTTAGCGGAGTCTGTAACCTGAAGTGTATGTAACCTGAGGTACCACTGTATAGGTGCTGCCCCACTAAAAGATCCAGTTTTTTACAAATGCAGAATAGCTGTTATGTGGCAGTATTGACTCTGGATTCGGATTAGTGCTATTGCTCTGAAATTTTGTGGGTTGTGTGTATTGACCTTTTTGATTGTGACCGCGAGTTTAGATTGCATATGTATCATTTTAGAATGACACCTATCTTGTAAGGGCACTGCTAGGCAGCAGAGCGTACCTTGAAATAATACAAAAAGGAGAGTAGATCCAGGTTGCAGCCGTACGGGAGTCTCTATCCAGTTCAAGAGCTCTTGAAACTTTGCGGGCCCAGCTGGAACAAATGGGCCACAAGCAAGAATCCACTATGGGCCATACGAAGCAACCACAGAGGACCCCTGGGATGCCAAAGCGCCTTGTGGCAGCAGCCCTGAGCAAATCTGAAGGGTTTGTCAATCTGTGTGCAGTTGCACAGATCAAGCGTCTCTGAATTGTTTTCCCCAGACATGCATTTCATGGTGGGAACAAGCACCCCGTGTCCACATACATGAGAGATCCGTGTGAGAGTTCATAAGGGTTGCTTTGAGCTGTGGCCCTTGGTTGTCAAAGACTTGGAAACTTAATGGGGGCTTGCAGGCTGCAGTCCTGTGCACACTTCCTAGGGGGTGAGGCCCAATGAGATCAATAAACCTGCCTGGGACTGTGCTGTAGGAAGAGCTTCCACAAAATAAATAAATGAGTATTTTGCACAGCTTGCTACCTTTCCCTTCCAGTCCTTATCTGCTTTTTCATGCTATCCTTTGTGCGTGCACGCATGCACACACACACACACACACACACACACACACACACACACCCTCTCCTTCTCCTTCCTTCCTTCCTTCCTTCCTTCCTTCCTTCCTTCCTTCCTTCCTTCCTAGTTTACATTTCTGCAAAACCCAAACAGTAGATCTTGCAAATAATGATGCACATTTATGCAGCAAAGGATGGCTGCACAGCTAATTGTGACTTCACATGGCTACTAAGAGTGTATTAACTTATGGTCTGTGTGTGTGGTTTGGGAGCTGCACGGTCAGGGAAAAACCAATGCTGTCCAGGGTTGTAAAGACTGCGGAGAGAAGAATTAGGTGCACTCTTCCCACCTTGGATCAAATCTATGCTTCCAGGTGCCATAAGAAAGCTGCAGAGATAGCGCAGGATAGTGTACACCCCGGAAATGATCTCTTTCAGCTTCTGCCTTCTGGAAGAAGGTCCAGGGTTATAAAGACTAGGACTAGCTGCCTGAGAAACAGTTTCTATCCAAATGCGATTTTGGTTTTAAACGCAGTGTAAGGAGTCTGTATGGGAGTACAGTGGTACCTTGGGTTAAGTACTTAATTTGTTCCGGATGTCCGTTCTTAACCTGAAACTGTTCTTAACCTGAAGCACCGCTTTAGCTTAATGGGGCCTCCTGCTGCTGCCACGCCGCCAGAGCACGATTTCTATTCTCATCCTGAAGCAAAGTTCTTAACCCGAGGTACTATTTCTGGGTTAGCAGAGTCTGTTACCTGAAGCAAATGTAACCTGAAGCATATGTAACCCGAGGCACTACTGTATATTGTATTGAAAAATGGGGTATCAGGGTTTTTAGGGGGCTAACCAGGCTGGGATAGCTGGGATAGCAGGCTTGTTGGGTTTTGAATGTCTTATGTAGATTTTTCAATTTCGTTGTTCTGTGTGGGACAATGACAATAAAGATTATTGTATCGTAAGATAAAATCATGGAATTGTAGAGTTGGAAGGGATCAAACCTGCAACCTTGGTGTCATCAGCCCCACACTCTAGCCTACTGAGCTATCCAGGCTGATAGCCAAAATGGCTACCATCTCCCTCCACAGCTGGAGGCAAAATACCACTGAATACCAATTGCAAGGGAGGAGAGAGGCTGCTGCAGTGCCCAGGTCTTGCTTGTGGGATCCCCATTGGGGCCTCACGTTGGTCCTTGTGAGAATAAGACGCTGGACTAGATGGGTCCTTGGGTCTGATGCAGTAGGATCTTCTTGTGCTCTTCTGTCCATAAGGTGCCAAGATGCAACAGAGGACAGGACTCCCCACAGTTGTTCTGTACAGAAGAGGAAATTTCATTGAGTGTGGCTTACAATGAAAGTTGCACCTGCTGAGAGTCCCTCTTCTGCTCAGCTGTTAAAGGTCCAGACGTCCTGTTGTCTTCTGCATGCGTGGCAACTCTTTGGTGTTCAGGGTCTGATTGTAGTGGTGCAGGAGCTAAACTTCTGCCAGTGCTTTGAGCACCTGCTGTGCCTCTGCCTCCCACCTGGGTAGGGCAAGAGTAGAACTGAGTAGAACTCATTCTATATAGCAGGTGAGAGTGAGCAGAACAGTTGTGGAATGAGGCATCAGCTGAATAAGTACACTACTACCTGGGGTTATTTTAAAAGGCAACAAGGAACTTCAGGTGAGGATCTGGCAAACCTAAGCACCTTTACTTTCCAACAACTTTGTACCCAAGGCAGCCAATTTTGTGCACCACAAAAGGCAGCAAATTGTGAGTTATTTAAAGTATAATAATAATTTTAATAATAATAATAATAATAATAATAATAATAATAATAATAATAATAATAATAATTTATTATTTGTACCCCCCCCCATCTGGCTGAGTTTCCCCAGCCACTCTGGGCGGTTTCCAACAAAGATTAAAAATACAGTGGTACCTCTGGATGTGAACGGGATCCGTTCCAGAGCCCCGTTCGCATCCTGAGTAGAACGTAACATGTGACTGTGCATCTGTGCATGCGCGGGTCGTTTTTTGCCGCTTCCGCACATGCGTGTGACATCATTTTGAACGTCTGCGCATGCGCGAGCGTTGAAACCCGGAAGTAACGTGTTCCGTTACTTCCAGGTCGCCGCGGAGAGTAACCTGAAAACGCTCAACCTGAAGCCTATTTAACCCGAGGTATGACTGTACATTAAAATGTCACACATTGTGTTATTGTTGGGTGAGGACAATTTGGGTTTTCTATCTCATCTCCCAAAGGGCGCCATATGCAAATCGTCCAAATTTCTATCTCCTACTGCAGGCTTCCTCAACCTCGGCCCTCCAGATGTTTTTGGCCTACAACTCCCATGATCCCTAGCTAGCAGGACCAGTGGTCAGGGATGATGGGAATTGTAGTCTCAAAACATCTGGAGGGCCGAGACTGAGGAAGCCTGTCCCACTCAGTTCACAGTTTCTCAAGTGAGAGGTGTTGGGACTTAGACCTGTTCGCAGATCAGACCTTGCATTTCCACAGGCCCTGTGCCTTTAAGAAGGTGTGCAGCAGACAGAAATTCAACAGGTGCAATCTAGCTTCCTGCACCCCCTCCAAATTGGGAAAGGCTTGACCTGTTGAATTTCTGCCTGATGTGCAGTTGTTAAAGGCATAGGACAGGAAACCCGCTAGGTGGGGGAATGGTGGCAACCTCAGTCATGCCATGGAAGCATTTATCTCTAACCCCATGACATTTGGCAGACTGGTTGTGATCACAGGGTGGTAAGGGAAAAGCTCTCTGCACATGCACTGATAATGCCCTGTGCCTGCTCCTTTACACTGCAAAAAAGAGGGCAAATTGCAGGGCACGTGTGAAAGAGGGCAAAGCTCTTGCATCCTTAACAGCTGTGCAGAAGAGGGTGTTTCAGAAGGCATGGGTTGGCATACAAGCTATTTGGCAGAGAGGTAGCATAGAAATAAACTACGACCTAATGATATGCATCCTGGTGATATCCTGGCTCAAATTAAGCTCTGCCACTGCTGCCATCTGAAAGGAAGTGCCACTTCCTTGCTTTTGCATGGAAATCGTACTGCTAGCCTGTTATTATGCTTGCCCTGAGTTTCCCACAAGGTGAGAAGTTGGAGGCTGCCCAAACACAGCGCTTGTGTGGGTTTGTTTTCTTTTTCCAGATCACTGGAAGCTCGTGGTGTTTTGTAATATTTTATTAGCAAGCGTTATATGCAGGCAAAGGTGAAGTTGCAGCTTCATTCGCCAACAGATAGCTGACTTCATTGTTGCACATCAGATCTCCAGAGCGAGACACAACCCTATATCTCCCAATCCTCTCTTTCTCCCCCAAACTACTGCTGCCTGTCTCCTTTCGTCTCCTTTTCAGCTGTATCACAGACTGAGGTCACTTCAGAACTAACTGTTTATTGAACATTCATCCTGACTTGTTGCACAAAGTTTGCAGGGAGGTTGTACAATGCCTGCTGTTGACTGATAATTCATTTTGATTGGGTTGCAAAGAGGTTATGTACACACCCTCACATCAATTGCTGTCTCATATTTGCATTGCATTTCCCCTTTGCTTACAGCAAAATCCCCCCCCCCCTTTTTTTTTAGGGAGGGAGGCAGGCTTGAGGCACAAGAGTGCCAGATCCGCTGTGTAACTTGAATTTGCCATTATGCAATTGAATCCATCTGCAAAAGAGTGGGAATCTGGAAGCAGTCTACAGATTACATCATTCTTAGCTGGGATGAGGGGAAGAAGACTGCATAAGACCCTTTAGGGCCTCCAGGGATTTCCTAGCCATTTAGAAAGCACCCACTCCCCGTTTAAAGCTCGCAGTCTCCCTAACAAAAGATGCTCTGCAACTTTGCCACCATCTAGTAAGGAAGTTTCAGCAATGCCTCTGGCCCCATTAACCCTCTCCTGTACAATGGCCCCTATCTCCAACACAATACACTGGTTTGAAAGCCTGAAAATTATAGTATTTGGAAGGCAGATCTGTATGGTGCACAGGAAAATATATAGATTTGGAGCAACTAAAATGTTTAAAAATGCATTTGCTAGGTGGGTAGTAAGGAGATCCTTACCCTCTAACCATACGTGCCGAATGGCTACAGTGCCTATTTTCTCACAGGGTGCTGGAGTGAACTGAATTTGTTCCGAAAAATGGGACTCACCTGCCAAGCGTTGCTGTTTGATCTCAGATACGTATCATTCTGTATTGAGCTGATATACTGAAAAGTGTAGTATTTGGGAATCATGGAATTATAGTTGGAAGGGACCCCGAGGGTCATCGAGTCCAACCCCCTACACTGCAAGGCAGACCGTTTCACTGTTGAACAGCTCTTACTGTCAGAAAGTTTTTCCTGATGTTTAGTTGGAAGTGAGAGATTGCAGTATATGAAGCTTAACTGACTTCCTCTCAGGCTGCCATTTTCATTGTGTATTGAGAATGATTTGTGTACATGATGGTTTCAGGACAGAATAGGTTTGACCCTGCTTTCAATACAGTCATACGTTCGAAGTCGAACGGAATCTGTTCCAGAAGTCTGTTAGACTTCCAAAAAGTTCAGAAAACAAAGCACAGAACCTACGTCGGACGTTCGGGTTGCAAAAGAACGTTCGAAAACCAGGACACTCACTTCCGGGTTTCGATTGTTCAGGAGCCAAATTGTTTGGGAGTCAAGGCGTTTGAGGTCCAAGGTACAGCTGTAATGTTTCGCTCCTGCAGAGGTTTTAGGGAGGGCATAGTACTTCATTTCCACATAGCTCACGTCCCACAACTTCCTGCTTGTAACTTTTCCTACCACAAATATTCTGGGTTTTGCTTCTTGCACTATAACAGAGGTGGATTTGTTGTTGTTGTTTAGTTGTTTAGTCATGTCCTATTCTTCGTGACCCCATGGACCAGAGCATGCCAGGCACTCCTGTTTTCCACTGCCTCCTGCAGTTTGGTCAGACTCATGCTGGTAGCTTCGAGAACACTGTCCAACCATCTCACAATCTTTCCCAACATCAGGGTCTTTTCCAGGGGGTCTTCTCTTCTCATGAGGTGGCCAAAGTATTGGAGCCTCAACTTCAGGATCTGTCCTTCCAGTGAGCACTCAGGGCTGATTTCCTTCAGAATGGATAGGCTTGATCTTCTTGCAGTCCATGGGACTCTCAAGAGTCTCCTCCAGCACCAGAATTCAAAAGAATCAATTCTTCGGCGATCAGCCTTCTTTATGGTCCAGCTCTCACTTCCATACATCACTACTGGGAAAACCATAGCTTTAACTATATGGACCTTTGTCGGCAAGGTGATGTCTCTGCTTTTTAAGATGCTGTCTAGGTTTGCCATCGCCTTTCTCCCAAGGAGCAGCCATCTTTTAATTTCGTGGCTGCTGTCACCATCTGCAGTGATCATGGAGCCCAAGAAAGTAAAATCTCTCACTGCCTCCATTTCTTCCCCTTCTATTTGCCAGGAGGTGATGGGCCCAGTGGCCATGATCTTCGTTTTTTTGATGTTGAGCTTCAGACCATATTTTGCACTCTCCTCTTTCACCCTCATTAAAAGGTTCTTTAGGTGGATTTAGGGCAGCGCAACTGTTTCCCCTGCACTAGGTGCCAAGCTAAGTGGGAGACACCCTAGGGTGCTGCATCTATGACACAGCATGAGCGGAACAGAAGATAAGAAGCAGGGGCATGCCAGATTTTGGCTCCGTGCAGGACAACTGCTGAAATTTGAAAAACCAAAGTCTGCCCCTGCACCATAGCACAAGGCAATAGCAAACCATAGCAAATGGCAATAATGAGGTAACATTGGGGAAGCGTTGCAGAACAATTGCCAAATTGGAATGTTGTGTAGACGGTCCAGTACAAATCCACCACTATTATTGTGTGCAGAATGTCGTTTTGCAGAATACACCCACAAAAAAATGAGCAACCGCTTGTGAGCTGAGGATTTATTTGCTTTTCACAAGCTTGGCAAACTTAACATCTCTGTATTCTGCTCTAACGTATCTGGAACGCAGAAGTGAAATGTTACGGGATAATGCACATGGCTGTCTAAAGTGTGTGTGTGTGTGTGTGTGTGTGTGTGTGGCTAAGACCGTGAAGTCCAGGGCCCATAATTACCCAGCTGCACCATGGCTGGCTGAGGCTGATGAGAAATGTCGTCTGAAGCATGTGAAGGGCACCAGGTTGGGGGAGGCTGTTTTAACATCTGCACATTATGCTTCCACATGATGGGCTCACCCACATTTCTTCTTGTCCTGGTCCTAAGAAGCATGAGTCTGAGCGGTTTTCCACTTCCCCTGTGTTTTCTAGGCACGGGTCCAAGCTGTTTTCTGTTTGCCTCACTGCCTCCCCAGGGAAAACCTGCTCTTTACTGCTGAATCGGAGCAAACATCAGTCCGTGGAAAACCCGATAGACATTGGCTCCGATCCAGCGGTAAAGATCAGGTTTTCCTCGGGGAAAGCAGTGGGACTGGCAGAAGTCAAGATGAGCCCTAAGAACTGTAATACAAGCTGCCGCTCGTCTCCGGTCAGAGACGGGCAGTAATTTTGGTTTTGTCATCGTGCCAGGGAATAACCGTCAACCAGCTCAGCAGTGGGACTTCCGAGAATGATTAGAGGTTATAGTGGACAGCAAACTGAAACTGAGTCAACAGTGTGGCTTCAAAGAAGGGGTGAGACAACCTCGGGGAGAGGGCTGGGAGTCTGTTAACTCTTCCTAGCCATGACAGCTAAATTGAACCTGTATGGTCAGAGACAATGTAGCTCTCTCTGTGTAGCGGATGCTGGAGAGAAGCAAGAGATTCACATTCATCACATTCAGGCTTTCTTGAGAGATTCCTGAGGAATCTGGTTGGCTGACCTTGGAAAGAGAAGGGTGGACTAGATGGGCCTTTGATCTGTTCCATCAGGACCCTCCTCCTGCCATTGTTTTCACATTCGAATAATGGGAAAGGGCAACCAAGCACAAAGTATAATGCCTGCAGGTTCCGTAGAGTGCTTGCCCACTCACTCCTTGCTTGGACACCTCCAAACAACTTGTCTTCCTGATTTGTTTGCAGGGAGATTAGACATTGCCGGCTATTCAATTAGCACTCACTCTGATTTGTTTGCAGAGAGCCTGCATGGCACTTGCATCCAAGTAAGGGCTATCTTGTACTTCCCCGTCTCTTTCCTAATTGCAAAAAGGCTGATCCTTTGAGGAAGTAGGCGTGTTGCGCAAACTATAAATTGTGGAGCCTCAACTTGCTGGCATGTGACTGATTCCCACCCTGAAGTCTGCAAGTGTGCCTCTTGGCTGTTGACACTTGCTCCCACAAGATATAAAGGTCCCCTGACCATTAGGTCCAGTCGTGGCCGACTCTGGGGTTGCGGCGCTCATCTTGCTTTATTGGCCGAGGGAGCTGGCGTACAGCTTCCGGGTCATGTGGCCAGCATGACTAAGCTGCTTCTGGCAAACCAGAGCAGCGCACGGAAATGCCATTTACCTTCCCGCCGGAGTGGTACCTATTTATCTACTTGCACTTTGACGTGCTTTCAAACTGCTAGGTGGGCAGGAGCAGGGACCGAGCAACAGGAGCTCACCCCGTCACAGGGATTCGAACCGCCGACCTTCTGATCGGCAAGTCCTAGGCTCTGTGGTTTAAACCACAGCACCACCCGCGAGGAGGAGACAAATTCATGGGGGAGGAGGCGGCTGTTGCAGGCTGCATAGAGCTGCTCGACGTTGATGGAAGTTGTAGTCTAAAACATCTGGAGGGCACCAGGTTGGCAAAGACTGCTCCTAACCGTGTGCAGTGACATTTCAGGTGCCTGAGCCTTTTGCTGCCTCTCCACAGTTCAGAAAGGTATCGCTATTTTCTTTCTACGAATATAGCGTGCTGAAGCTCATTGTCACTTGTCTGTCCCTGCAGCCATGTGGTGTTCAGCAGTGTGGACAGAACACAAGAGGGATGAGCATATTAAAAAAAATATGCCATGCCCCATGAAGTGTGTGAAAAGAGCCTGAAATTCCTCACGTAGCTTACAGTGGTAGAGCAAGGAGCGTGTCTGCGAGGGGGGCGTTCAAAGCTGCGAGGCTGGAAGCATCATGAGCAAAAAAGAAAAGCTTGCAGAATTAGGCCAAAGGACCATTTTGTCCAGGACCCTATCCTTACCAGGTGCCTATGGGAAGCCTAGAATCAGGCCCTGAGCGCAGCAGACCTTTCCCTGCTTATGATTCCCTGATGATGATGCTGATGATGATTTATTGTTATTATTTATACCCCCGCCCATCTGGCTGGGCTTCCCCAGCCACTCTGGGTGGCTTCTAGCAAAATATTTAAATACCGTAATGCATCAAACATTAAAAGCTTCCCTAAACAGGGCTGCCTTCAGATGTCTTCTAAAAGTCTGGTAGTTGTTTATCTCTTTGACATCTGGTGGGAGGGCGTTCCACAGGGTGGGTGCCACTACCGAGAAGGCCCTCTGCCTGCTTCACTGTAACTTGGCTTCTCTCAATGAGGGAACCGCCAGAAGGCCCTCGGCGCTGGACCTCAGTGTCCGGGCAGAACGATGGAGGTGGAGACGCTCCTTCAGGTATACTGGACCGAGGCCGTTTGGGGCTTTAAAGGTCAGTGCCAACACTTTGAATTGTGCTCAGAAACACTTCAACCGCATGCTGCCTCCAACCTTGGACATAGTCTTTGTGGCTGGTAGCCTTTGATAGCCTCATCCAACTCCATGAATTCAGGGCCGTCCCATGGAAGAGGGAGCAAGCTTGTTTTCTCCCACTCTGGAGGGTAGGACTCGAACCCACAGCTTCAAGTTACAAGAAAGGAGATTCCAACTAAACATCAGGGGAAACTTTCTGACGGCAAGAGCTGTTTGACAGTGGAACAGCCTCCCTCGGGAGGTTGTGGAATCTTCATCCATGGAGGTTTTTAAACAGAGGTTGGATGGTTTTACAACAATGGCCCTTTGTCGTGGATGCTTTAGTTGAGCATTGCAAGGGATTGGACTAGATGGCACTTGGGAGCACCTTGCAGCTCTACAATCCTACAATTCCACATTTCTATGAATTTCTCCAATCCTCTATTAAAACCGTCTTAGGTCCAAGGCCATCACAGTTGGAGGCAGCAATGCTTCTGAAAGCCAGTGAGATAAATAAATTAAGGTCTTATATATACCAAACAAACACGTACATAAATATGTGAACCACATGTCTGAAGCAGCGCAGGAGGGCAGCCCTGGATCCATTTTGGCTCCCAAACTGACCAAATGTTTTCTCTGCAAGGACAAAGGGAAATGGAAAAGCCTCCCCATTGTCTTTTCATTCACAAAACCTGTCTTGAGGGTATATCTGTGTATGAATGGGGTGAGCCTTTAGCCTGGCTCAGGAACTGGGTATTTGTCAGTACAAAAGACTGGCCAGGCTCCCCCAGGGTATCCAATCAAGTGAGCATTAACAGGTAACCTGCCAGACACGAGATAAACAACGGCAGGAGATAAACAACGCACTCTGATTTCTGCTGTAGACCGCCCTTTCTGTGATGTAGGTATGATGTGTCTGGGGGTGGTCTTGGACTCCAGGGCGGGCAATTTAAAATGTCTATTTCACACCTTTGTTCTGGGTCCTCCTCCTCCTTCTGCGTGTGAGGGGAGCACCCTATTGCAACAGTTCAATAAAGATCAGGCTTACGAGCTGCTTTGCTTCTCAATATTCTCTGGTTGGCCTCTGTTGTTTTCTCCTACCGATGGAGAACCTACAAAGGACTCTATAAGGGCTCTTGTGTCCCCCATAAGGGAATAAGGGCAGATTTTCGTTTATGACACCAGTTGCTGGAAACCACAGGAGGTGGGAGTTGCTCTTGTGATCAGCTCCTGATTGCAGGTTTCCCATAATGGGCATCTAGTTGGCCCTGTGAGAACAGGATGCTGGCTAGATGGGCCATTGGCCTGATCCAGAACTGTTATTTGTATGCTCTTAATCTGAATGAATAACCATCACTTCTGCCTCAGCACCCTCCATTTGCCACAAAGCAGACAGTCGCGGGCTTTGAATGTGTGGGGTGTTTTTTTAATATATATATATTGCCACAAGCACTTCTCACTTTACCCCAAGTGCCATTTTAAACGTCGCATTCCGGAATAGACCTGTTGAAAAAACAAAAACGTTTCGTATTCCAGCCGCTGCCTGGAGATGAGCCGCACAGCGAGTGGCCAGTTAAAGACCCTCATTATTAACCTTCTTCAGAGCGATATAAATAATCCAAACCAATCCGGGCATCTCTCTCCACAGCCAGCCACGCTCTTAAGTTGTTCCAATTACAACCACCCATTTCTGAGTGTCGGGAAGAAGAAAAGCAAGCCCCCCCTTGTAACTAAATTCATTAATCATCATCTAGGATTCCCTCTCCCCCAACTTCTTCTGTTAAAAAAGAGAGAGAGAGAGAGAGAGAGAGAGAGAGAGAAAAGGTGGTGGAGGGAGAGATAAAAACCCGCAGATCTAAACCTAATTGATACGGAGTAGAATTTTTCCAAAAAAGTAATTTGGCGATATTAGTCTATAATCCTTTATTTAGAACAAGGAGAGGAAAAATGGCCTTTGGGAGGGGGGTGGGCTGCAGCCGTTTAAATCCATTATGCATCGTGCGAAGTCAGATAATTAGACAGGCCTCCAAGTGGCAAGTCAGTCTGAATGATGTCACGTCAAAGAGCATTGATTAAAGGCTTAGACACACCCCCCCCACTTGTCTCTCCCCCACCAACACCATCATAAAACAGGCAGCTGTGGGTTTGTTAGATCACACTTGTCAGCATGCAGACCAGAAGGGAAGGTGATGGGTTCAGTGCTAGATTTAGGGTGGTGCAGGTGGTCCCCCCCCCCAGGGCTTTGAGCAAAATAATATTATTATTTATGGCGAAAATAAGAAATATTTGGCGGTTCCAAATTTTGTGCAAAGTACCAAAGTCCACCCCTGAGGGGCTGCTGGGGTGGGGAGAGCAGGATTAAGTGGCCAAATCCTTGGAGGGTCTTGTTTTGTTATTCTACTGTTATTTATTTTCTTTTTGCTTTGATGTCCAACCTTTCCTTCAAAAAAACTCAGCATGGCACAGATGGGTCTAATCTCCCAAATCCATCCTCACAACCTTGTAAATTAGGTTCAGCTAAGGGAGACAGCATCTTAAAAAGCAGAGACATCACCTTGCCAACAAAGGTCCGTATAGTTAAAGCTATGGTTTTCCCAGTAGTGATGTATGGAAGTGAGAGCTGGACCATAAAGAAGGCTGATCGCCAAAGACTTGATGCTTTTGAATTGTGGTGCTGGAGGAGACTCTTGAGAGTCCCATGGACTGCAAGAAGATCAAACCTATCCTTTCTGAAGGAAATCAACCCTGAGTGCTCACTGGAAGGACAGATCCGGAAGCTGAGGCTCCTGTACTTTGGCCACCTCATGAGAAGAGAAGACTCCCTGGAAAAGACCCTGATGTTGGGAAGGATGGAGGGTACAAGGAGAAGGGGACGGCAGAGGACGAGATGGTGGGACAGTGTTCTCGAAGCTATCAGCATGAGTGCGGGAGGCAGTGGAAGAGAGTGCCTGGCGTGCTCTGGTCCAGGGGGTCACGAAGAGTCGGACATGACTAAATGACTAAACAACAACAACAACAACAAAGAATTGTAAAGCTGCAAGCTATACCTCAGGGTCAGTCTAGTCCAACCCCTCATAATGCAGAAAATGAGCTTGCTCCATCTTCCATGTGACAGCCCTTCAGATATTTGAACATGGCTGTCATATCCCACCCACTACTTAGTCTCCTCTTGTCCGGGCTAAACATACCCAATTCCCTCAACTGTTCCTCATCAGGCTTGGTTTCCAGACCCTTCATCAAGGGTCTGGTCAAGGATCAGGAAACCAAGACATATGAGGAACAGTTGAAGGAGCTGGGTATGTTTAGCCTAGAAAAGAGGAGACTGAGAGGGGATAAAAAAAAAAAAGGTAAAGGACCCCTGACCATTAGGTCCAGTCGCGGACAACTTTGGGATTGGATTGCAGTGCTCATCTCGCTTTACTGGTTGAGGGAGCCGACGTTTGTCCACAGAGTTTTTCCGGGTCATGTGGCCAGCATAACTAAGCCGCTTCTGGAAACAGAAGTTTTCAGAGCACTGCATGGAAACACCGTTTACCTTCCCGCTGGAGTGGTACCTATTTATCTACTTGCACTTGGACGTGCTTTCAAACTGCTAGGCTGGCAGGAGCAGGGACCGAGCAACGGGAGCTCACCCCTTCGCGGGGATTCAAACCGCCGACCTTCTGATCGGCAAGCCCAAGGCCAGGGGTCAGCAAACGTTTTCAGCAGGGGGCCGGTCCACTGTCACTCAGACCTTGTGGGGGGACAGACTATATTTTTTTGGGGGGGGGATGAACGAATTCCTATGCACCACAAATAATCCAGAGATGCATTTTAAATAAAAGGACACATTCTACTCATGTAAAAACACAATGATTCCTGGACCGTCTGCGGGCCGGATTTAGAAGGCGATTGGGCCGGATCCGGCCTCCGGCCTTAGTTTGCCTACCCATGCCCTAGGCTCAGTGGTTTAGACCACAGCACCACCCACATCCAGGGGGATATAATAGCCATCTTCAAATTTTGTTGTGAACTGCCCTGTGATCTACTGAGGAAAAGTATAATAATAATAATAATAATAATAATAATAATAATATCTAAAGAGCTGCCACATGGAAGATGGAGCAAGTTTATATATACACCCACACACCCACACACAGATATATAGACATTTTTATTACATTTTTTTAACATATCATTTCCAACAATCATATAACATAACTTCTTATCTTATACAATATTTTAGACTTCCGTCAACACCTCTGAAGATTTCCGGTTTTTACTTCCCTCACAGCAGTTCAGTTTTAAATTCAGGAGCATTGCACCAGCAAAGAAGTCATAAGCTAGCTAAGGCCGCAGTGGCTAAGCCAACAAGCAACAGTGGTCACCAGCGCTGCAATTTTTTTAAAAGAACCAGCGTCTGATGACCCCACTGTTTATTCCAGGGAAAGCGTTCGCCTTATCTGTATTATACCTTCAGCCTTTATGTTAATTGTTATAATTAAGCTCCTTAGCCTCTGCCACCCCAACCACCATCCTTAATATGGAGGCAGCAATTAGTGGCAAGGGTCTTCTCTGTGGGATTCTGTTTGATCATCAGCTTTGGAGAATTAAATACTTTTTAAAGGGTTTCTTTTTGTTTGTTTTTGAGAGAGAGAGAGAAAGAGAATGCATTTGATTCCTTATTGTTCATGGAGCTGAAGCGGCCTTCATCCATCTACTGTTGCCCTGTCAGCTTATAATTATTATTATTTAGGGAAGCTTTTAATGTTTGATTCATTACTGTATTTTAATATTTTGTTGGAAGCTGCCCAGAGTGGCTGGGGAAGCCCAGCCAGATGGGCAGGGTATAAATAATAAATTATTATTATTATTATTATTATTATTATTATTATTATTATTATTGCTGGTGGTGGGGGTGGCAGTATTGTTTTGGATTGAAATGCAAACCGTGGGATCAAACACATAGCAAAATAGGGATCTGCTACCCTTTCTGGTGAGCTGATGGGAGATGAAATCTTCTTCAGATGCAAGCTGGGCACCTGAAAGAGAGAAGATTTGTGCCCTGCAATGAAAACAGAATTGGGGTGGGGAAGGAGAGAGAGAGACAGGGAGCTAGCTACCTGTTAGATCTGTGATGTGTCAGAGACAGAACTGAGAGACCACATGCAGATTTTACCTAGGGGCTCAGGATGAATAAAATAAAGTCCTTCTTCATAAACTGTGGAACTCACCTCCACAGGAGGCAGGGATGGTCTCCAGCATTAAAAGATTAGCCAAATTCATTGAGGGATGGCTATTGATGGCTACTAGCTAGCATGCCTGTTGTCTTTGTCCATGGAGTTTTCTGGGCAGAGATACTGGAGAGGCTTGCTGGTTCCTGCTCCAGGTGGATCACGTTTGGTCAAAACTCTCCACTATGACCTGTCCATCTTGGGTAGCCCTGCACGGCAGAGCTCATAGCTTCTCTGAGTTGTTCAAGCCCCTTCGCCACGGCAAGGCAGTGATCCATGAAGGATCACTATGAAACCTAGACAGCATCTTAAAAAGCAGAGACATCACCTTGCCAACAAAGGTCCGTATTGTTAAAGCTATGGTTTTCCCAGTAGTGATGTATGGAAGTGAGAGCTGGACCATAAAGAAGGCTGATCGCTGAAGAATTGATGCTTTTGAATTCTGGTGCTGGAGGAGACTCTTGAGAGTCCCATGGACTGCAAGAAGATCAAACCTCTCCATTCTGAAGGAAATCAGCCCTGAGTGCTCACTGGAAGGACAGATCCGGAAGCTGAGGCTCCTGTACTTTGGCCACCTCATGAGAAGAGAAGACTCCCTGGAAAAGACCCTGATGTTGGGGGAAATGGAGGGCACAAGGAGAAGGGGACGACAGAGGATGTGATGGTTGGACAGTGTTCTTGAAGCTACAAACATGAGTTTGACCAAACTGCGGGAGGCAGTGGAAGACAGGAGTGCCTGGCGTGCTCTGGTCCATGGGGTCACGAAGAGTTGGACATGACTAAACAACTAAACAACAACAACAACAAAGCTAGCATGACTAAGCTCTGCCTCCACAACTGGAAACTTGTGCTGGAAACTACAGGAGGGGAGAGGGCTCTTGAGCTCAGTTAGACCTTCTTGAGGGGCTACCACAGGCACCTGGAGGGCACCAGGTTGGCGAAGAAGAAGAAGAAGAAGAGTTTGGATTTGATATCCCGCCTTTCACTCCCTTTAAGGAGTCTCAAAGCGGCTAACATTCTCCTTTCCCTTCCTCCCCCACAACAAACACTCTGTGAGGTGAGTGGGGCTGAGAGACTTCAAGGAAGTGTGACTGGCCCAAGGTCACCCAGCAGCTGCAAGTGGAGGAGCGGAGACGCGAACCCGGTTCCCCAGATTAGCAGACTACCGCTCTTAACCACTACACCACACTGGCTGGTCTAGGGTCCAGATATTTTCCCTTGCAGGCTATCTGATCCTGTAAGATGTTGGCGAGTCAGTACAGTGCAACAGTTAGTGGATCGGTCTAGGACCTGGGAGGTACCAGGGTTTGAATTCCCACTGGGCCTTGAAGTTTCTCTGGAGGGCCCTGGCCAGTCACAGTCTCACAGTCTAACCTACCTCACAGGGTTGTTGTGAAGGTGAAAGGGAGGGCAAGCCCATGTGTGCCATCTTAAGCTTCTGTCTTGCTAAATGCAAGGTGGTTCTTTTAAAATTAGATTCAGAAGCAATACAAATGCAAGTGGATGAGAAGATTACAGGTTTTATTCTGAACAGCAAGTAAAATATACAGGTGAAACTCGGAAAATTAGAATATCGTGGAAAAGTTCATTTATTTCAATAATTCAACTTAAAAGGTGAAACTAATATATGAGATAGACTCATGACATGTGATGATCATGGTGTACAGCTGATGAAAACCCAAATTAACAATCTCAGAAAATTAGAATATTATATGAACTCAGCAAAACAAGGATTGCAAATAGAGCAATATTGGACCTCTGAGAAGTAGAAGCATGCATATGTACTCAGTACTTGGTTTGGGCCCCTTTTGCATCAATTACTGGCTCAATGCGGCATGGCATGGATGCTATCAGCCTGTGGCACTACTTCTCAGAGGTCCAATATTGCTCTATTTGCAGTCCTTGTGTGGCTGATTTCATTTAATATTCTAATTTTCTGAGATTGTTAATTTGGGGTTTTCATCAGCTGTGCGCTATAATATCACAATTATAACAAATAAAGGCTTGACATATCTTGCTTTGCATGCCATGAGTCTATCTCATATATTAGTTTCACCTTTTAAGTTGAATTACTGAAATAAATGAACTTTTCCATGATATTCTAATTTTTCGAGTTTCACCTGTACATTACCAAGCAGCGCTTCAATCTGCCACTGAGTTGCCCTAGAGAAGTGGCAAAGTGACCCCCAGTCAGCCTTCGATGCACAGCACTGCGGCCAACAGTCTGTGTTGAACTTCTGACTGCAGTGCCCCCAAACTGGATATTTTATAGATCTGTGTCGTTAGGGCCAGTACAGGTTCAGCTACGAGCGGCCATACATCAAAGGCTTTTACTGACCAATGCTATTTACCAACAGACTACACATCAAAGACCTTTTTACAAGGGATATAGAAAGTAATAAAACATAGATCCAGGAAGAGTTAGGTAGATAACCTTCTGTCTGGAAAGTGTGGTCTGTGTCCCTGTTCTGCATGCACACACACAACGCAAACCTATCCCATTTTTAAGACTCTCCACCACCTGCTGTATCACTGGGTCCACTTAATCTGCAAGAACCGAACTTGCGCTGGCTTCTGAAAGCAGCTGTGTCGACAAAGGGACCATTCCCCCTTTTTTAAATAAAAAAGTCCACTCTTAAGAATGTTTCATCTCGTAGCAGACATTGTTGTCCTTCTTACTGAATAGCCGTGACTCATGAGCTGATTCGGCAACATTTATTATCTGAATAGGCACATATGAAGTAGTATGGAAGCCAGAGCAGAATCCTTGCGCATTCACAAAATGGGCTTTGTATACATGAAGGAATGGGTTTCCCAAACCCAAAACTGACTGTGCAGGCAGTTTGAAACTGCACCAAAATCCCTATTTTTCCTTAGCTAAAATCCATTAACTTGAGCTCTGAGTCAATGTATAAACAAAAACCTGGCTGTGCTCAGAGCCCTCTCCTTTATCAGTTTGTGACAGCAGGGATGGCCCTGACTGCACCAGTAGAACAGAGAAGACACATCAGTGCCTTATCTTATGTCCCGACCACAAAAGACGCACAGACCTAAGTCCGGGAACAATGCCAGAAGCATGTTCTCAGAGATGATGACCTCTTCCTCCAAGATAAGAGTAGGAAGAGGAAGATCCTTTTATGGTCAGAAGTACAGGAAGGAATTCCCTTTTATGGTTAAGAATACCAAAGCAAGAACATATGTGATGTCAACCTGCGTACATAGGCTGATGTGGTTGGATTCCTGGGGAAGGAGGGAGAGAGTGCCTGGAGGATATATATGTTGCATGAAACTTCTCATTTCTTTGGACTTGCTGTGGACTCACCATGCAAGTGCCTTCTGCTATCCGGAGAGCAGAATAAACTCTTTCTTGGAATCAACCTCGGTGTCATTTGACTTCCTTCCTCCTGTCCCGGAGCAACGCAGACCCAATCGGTGAACTCCGATAAGGCTACAGTCCCTTTCCACTCTCCCCTGAGTGGTGATATGACAGCCATCTTCAAATATCTCAAGGGCTGGTGATCTTTGCTTCATCCAGTACACTGATACGAGTTCGCCTGTCTTCCCAAGTGATGCGTAAGATTTTTCCAAGACACTGTTGATGAAATCTTTCGAGAAGCTGGAGATGGCATTTGTAAGTGGAGACTCAGCCTGATCCACTCCAAACCTGAGCAGCATCACCTTTTAAAAAACACTTCTGTGTCATTTGGACTCTCACTTGCAGTCTCGGTGATCTTAGGTCAGCATTCTCCAACCTGATGCCTGCCAGATTTTTTGAACCAACAACTCCTGTCTGCAAGTGACCGAATCGAGGGCTGCCATACGTCCAGATTTTCCCAGACATTACCGGGATTTCAAAGGTGGAATTGACATCCAGGGAGAATTTTCTGGAAGGCAGCATTATGTCCTGGATCGATCCAAAAAAAGCTGGAAAACTTTCAGCTTTTCCAAACAAAACACCTCAACAAATGCTACCCGAAAATCACAACAGTCTGGAAGTGGCCTAGATAGGAGAGGCTGCCTGTGGTTAGGAAGATGTGCTCTGTGCATGATTCCAGGCTCTTTATTAATATTTCACATGCTCCAGGGCATAGCTTGGGCATTGAAAGGTCACATGAAGCTGCAGGTTACACCAGCTGCTAAATTTAGCAGCTTGAGCCAAACTCTGTATTAAATCTTAAGAGTTGGTTCCCCCACCCGCTACAACCTATCTGCTGAAGCCAGAAAAACTGGCCACTGGGTTTCCAGACCTCCACATGGCAGTAATTGGGACATAATGACGCTGGAAATGTGACTATTAAAATCACATTATTTGCTGACAAGACGGGCCCTGTTCACTTGTCAACACTCGCTGGGCCCTTTCGCGACTCCCAGCAGGAGAGACTTGAAACCATCTCAGGAAAAGAGAGAAAGGGGTGGGACTGAAAGTTGGCTTATTAAAGCGGGGAGGGGGAAGTCAAAGGGGTTATTATGGGCTGCTTGCAAGGCGTCCTTTTTGTGCTTGGGGAGAAAACACCTTTCGCTTGCTGCACGAATCTCTTGCTAGAAGCCATTCTGAAGCCGGAAGAAAAGGCTGGAGTCATGTGTGAGAAAGAGCTGGAGAGGGAGAAATATCTGGCAGAGTTTGCACAGAATACTCTGCAGTTGTTGTTGCTGTTATTGTTGTTTAGTCGTGTCCAACTCTTTGTGACCCCATGGACCAGAGCACGCCAGGCACCTCTGTCCTCCACTGCCTCCCGCAGTTTGGTCAAACTCATGCTGGTCGCTTCAAGAACACTATCCAACCATCTCATCCTCTGTTGTCCCCTTCTCCTTGTGCCCTCCATCTTTCCCAACATCAGGGTCTTTTCCAGGGAGTCTTCTCTTCTCATGAGGTGGCCAAACTATTGGAGCTTCAGCTTCACGATCTGGCCTTCCAGTGAGCACTCAGGGCTGATTTCCTTCAGAATGGAGAGGTTTGATCTTCTTGCAGTCCATAGGACTCTCAAGAGTCTCCTCCAGCACCAGAATTCAAAAGCATCAATTCTTCGGCGATCAGCCTTCTTTATGGTCCAGCTCTCACTTCCATACATCACTACTGGGAAAACCATAGCTTGCAGTGCTTTCTAAGGCCCATTTGACTTCACTCTCCAGGATGTCTGGCTCAAGGTCAGCAACCACACTACCTGGGGTATACAAGCCATCCATATCTTTCTGGTATAATTCCTCTGTGTATTCTTGCCACCTCTTCTTGATGTCTTCTGCTTCTGTTAGGTACTCTGCAGTTAGCACATGCCATTATACGGCTCTGCAGATCAGAGCCCAGTGTCATAGTTTCCCTTAAGGCCATGCCTCTTCTTTTTCAATTTGTTCCTGGGTTTTCCAGGCCATGTTTTCCTGTTCGTTCCTCCTATAATCAATAGGACGGCACTTTTCTTGCTGTCTCCACCTTCAGTCCTGCCCACTCAAGACAGGGAGCCAGAGAATCAGAAAACCGGATAATCAGAAAACTGGATGAACAGACAATCGTTTGACAAATACAAAAGGAGCTGGGACCTTTCCAAAGCGTATTATTAAAGGCAGAAAATAAAGCTGTGATTGGAGCCATCACAACCAATCAAAACAAATGAGTGACACACACACAAACACACACACACACACACACACACACACACACACACACACACACACATTTAGCTCCTATATCGTTGAATTGTAATTTTTATACGAGTGCCAAACAGAAGAAAGCAAAATAAGCACACAGAGAAAGCCGGAAGTGCACTGCTTGGAGCTGGAGAGCCAACTGGGAAAATTATTATGCAGGGGTAGGTAAGCAAAGGAACAAAAGAACTTTGAGTGGACCATCCACAACACAGTTCCTGGGAAAGCAAAGCCTGTTCAGGAGCTATTTTAGGACTGGTTCAGAAGGGGGACAAATTTTCCTTTTGGTTTTCTGTGGATTGACATTTGTTCCAATTAAGCAGTAAGCAGTCAGACCCCACCTGGAGGCCTGTGTCCAGTTCTGGGCAGCACAATTTAAGAAGGATACTGATAACCTGGAAGGTGTGCAGAGGAGGGCGACCAAGATGATCAAGCGTCTGGAAACCAAGCCTGATGAGGAGCAGTTGAGGGAGTTGGGGATGTTTAGCCTGGAGAAGAGGAGGCTGGGAGGAGATAATTATGTTGTTGTTGTTGTTGTTGTTTAGTCGTTTAGTCGTGTCTGACTCTTTGTGACCCTCTGGACCAGAGCATGCGAGGCACTCCTGTCTTCCACTGCAGTTTGGTCAAACTCATGCTGGTAGCTTCAAGAACACTATCCAACCATCTCCTCCTCTGTCATCCCCTTCTCCTTGTGCCCTCCATCTTTCCCAACATCAGGGTCTTTTCCAGGGAGTCTTCTCTTCTCATGAGTTGGCCAAAGTCTTGGAGCCTCAGCTTCAGGATCTGTCCTTCCAGTGAGCACTCAGGGCTGATTTCCTTCAGAATGGAGAGGTTTGATCTTCTTGCAGTCCATGGGACTCTCAAGGTTAGCTACTGAGCCCAAATCAAAGGGATGACGAATGCCTGGAAAGTCCTGTCTGAACTTTGCAGGCTTGCAGGAACAAGCCACCTCTTCCTCTGAGGTTTGGTACAGAGGTCCTTCCTGCCGTTGTGGGGGTTCATGCCTTTATGGGGGTGAGATGGGGAGCTTATAAGGGGGGCTCGGCCTTTATAGGACTCAGCTCCAGCTCTAGATGACCCCCTTGCAGACTAGAAGGCCCGCCTGGGATGGAGGGAGGCTGCCTGCTCCCCAAGTCATTACCTCTGTTGCTTCCCCAACGTAACCTGCGCCTTGAAAAGCAGCTGTTGAGCTTGGCATCTTCCTTGGTGGCGACGGGCATGCCCTTGGCGCATCTCATCCAGCTGCTTCCTAGAGCATTGCGCTGCTGCAGCATTCTGGACATATTTGAATGCCTGGGAAACTGTCCAAAGCCCATTAAATCCTCAATCTCTCCCCCCCCCCAACCTTTTCTCTCTGAATATTTGAAGTCTGGGATTAACAGTGTCTGTCACATGTCAGTGTCCTTGGTAATGCAGCCGTCCAGAGCACCGGCTGACAGCTCAAGATCAGGGCTTGCAGGCTGCCTCGGCCGCTCTTGACCCCGCGGCGGTTTTGAACCTGCCTTGCTGGTCCTTTTCTGCGCCCTGACTCTAGGGGGGAGGCTCCCCCCCCTCTGCCTTTTGCTGCCTCCCCTTTCCACTCCCCTTTCCACTCCAGCTGCTAAGGGGCTCTTCTGTTGCTGAGATGTATCACCTGGGTGAGATGTCCTCAGTTGGGTGAGATGTCATGCAAGGACATGCAAGGACCATTTTTCTATCGGATGCTCAGGAGTCACAATGGGAAGTAGATGATTGTCAGGAAAGAGAAAAGGACCTAGCAATACAGTGAAAGGCAGTGTGGTATAATGGTTAGAGTGTTGGACTAGGAGCTGGGAGGTCAGGGTTCAAATCCCAACTCACTGGGGGTGACCTTGAGGGCCAGTGACAGCCTTTCAGCCTAACCAACCTCATGGGGTTGTTTTGCAGATTAAATGGGAAGAGAACCACACGCCCCCCTTGAGCTTGTTGGAGGGGAAAAGGTGGGCTATAATTTCCATAAATAACACGTCTTTTTTAGCATTCCTGACATCGATTCTGCTTCTATCGCCCTTTGCCAACCTGATACCCTCCACTTCTATGATCCTTGACAGTGATGTAGAGTGGGTAGAGCTCTGTTGGAGCAGAGTGTGCGAAAGTACCTGTTCCGAAACTCCACCTTAAACGTGCTTTGGGATCTCGTAGGATCCAATGTAAAATAGGAGTGGAAATGGACCAAGAGGAGTTTGAAAGGATTTGCTTGAAAGGTAATATAGGTGATCTGGGGGTCTTCCGAGGCCTCCCCTCTGTCTCCTGTGAAAGGTGCAAAATATGTTCATTTATGGGAGAATGGCGGGAGAACGGGCATTTTTTTACCATGTCAATCATTAGATCGTCAACTCGTACCTCTTTTTGCTTGAAGAAGACGCATTCTTAAAGGGGGAGAAAATGATGGATTTTGTGCCCTTTCTTATTGGGGGGTCAGTTATCTCTGAAGCCAGGATGTCAGCTCTTAGGTTCCCAGAGTCACGAGTGATTTCGAGGTTACAGGGGGCCTGTTTCCCACAATGCAGTGCAACACGAGCAAGACAAGTCCGCTCTCATGAACCAGAGAAAAAAGTCAGGTCACTACACCATCCTGAGGACAGGGGGAAACCAGTCTTTAAAAATGTAGCAGCAGCAGCTGTTATACTAGGAACATGGCCTCATCTGTGGTGGCACCCTTGCAGGTGAAATGCTCTCCTGCAGAGAGGCCTGTCTGACACCTTACCTGGGTGCTACTCGGGTGCCACATGAAGATATTTTTAGCCTGTTACTCCTTTTAATCTAAGCAGTTTTGTCGCCATGAGATATTTACAGGGTTTTTTTTTAAAAGATTCTTTTAATCTATTCTAGTGTTTTCATTGTTCCTGGGACACCCTGAGAATGTATTTGAAGGGTGGGATATAAATCCCTGTATTTAATTAGTTGTATGGGAGGAGATGACTGGTACAACAATGACAGATAGCTTTCCTTCAAGCCTTCCTCCTCTAGTTCTTATTTCAGTTCTAGTTCCTAACAGGCACACACACACAAAACTAATAGCAAATTAAGCCTCTCTGTTTATCGCCTTGTTTCTTTGATCCTTTTGGATACGCAGATTACGATATGCATCTTTTCAGATTAAAATTTGCAACTCAAGTGTGTGCCTACTTTTTTGGAAGAAAGTATCACTTACTCTCTGGTAGGGCTGCAGATCCGTGCTTATGCCTTGAAAAAAAGGTAAAGGACCCCTGACAGTTAAGTCCAGTCGTGAATGACTCTGGGATTGCAGTGCTCATCTCGTTTTACTGGCCGAGGGAGCCAACGTTTGTCCGCAGACAGTTTTTCCAGGTCATGTGGCCAGCATGACTAAGCTGCTTCTGGCGAACCAGAGCAGAGCACGGAAACGCCATTTACCTTCCCTCCAGAGTGGTACCTATTTATCTACTTGCACTTTGACTTGCTTTCGTACTGCTAGGTTGGCAGGAGCAGGGACCGAGCAACGGGAGCTCACCCCGTCGCGGGGATTCGAACCGCCGACCTTCTGATCGGCAAGTCCTAGTCTGAGTAAAACAAAAATGTGTTGGTCAGCCAGATGCAGCCAAAACCAAACTTTAGTCGTGTGTGAGTTGAATCCCACATGTAGATTGTTGTGTGCGACAACCCTCCATGCGTGTAAAATTGCTGCATAAACACGCAGCAATTTATATGCATAATTGCTACTTAATTTCCCTCGAGGATAACTCTGGCGGAGGGGATTTGTCATGCTCGGGATCTGTCTGCTTATTTAAGGTACTTATATCCCACCTTTTATGGTATAAGCCTCACAAGGCAGCTTATAGCAAGTAATAAATACTATGTTTATCGAACGCTCAAAACAAACGGATGAATTAAAAACTAAAATAAGAAAGTAGCATAAAACCATCAGTCAATCCCTCGCGACGTTTAAAAAACAGGTTTTTAAATGCACATGCCACACAACTTGCATGAGAGTCATGTGTGAGACATGTCAGCATGTTGCATGACGCCGGCCTCCTCAATCGTGGGGACAAGCTGTTGTGCCTGGACTGTAGAGACCAATAGGGGAGAGACATGTTTTGTTGCAGCCAGGGCAGATGAAGGTGTCCAGTTGTTCTGACGCAGATGCACTTTGGCGTTTCTTTTCTCTGTGGTCATTCCAGTGGTCATGCCTCCTCAGGTCACTGCTATGGATGCACGACCTGCCTGACTCCAGGCACAGCAGTCTTCTGACGTTCTTATGTTACATTAAAAGCGAATATGACAAACCTAGACGGCATCTTAAAAAACATCACCTTGCCAAGAAAGGTCCGTATAGTTAAAGCTATGGTTTTCCCAGTAGTGATGTATGGAAGTGAGAGCTGGACCATAAAGAAGGCTGATGGCCGAAGAATTGATGCTTTTGAATTATGGTGCTGGAGGAGACTCTTGAGAGTCCCATGGACTGCAAGAAGATCAAACGCATCCATTCTTAAGGAAATCAGCCCTGAGTGCTCACTGGAAGGACAGATCCTGAAGCTGAGGCTCCAGTACTTTGGCCACCTCATGAGAAGAGAAGACTCCCTGGAAAAGACCCTGATGTTGGGAAAGATGGAGGGCACAAGGAGAAGGGGATGACAAAGGACAAGATGGTTGGACAGTGTTCTCGAAGCTACCAGCATGAGTTTGACCAAACTGCGGGAGGCAGTGGCGTGCTCTGGTCCAGGGGGTCACGAAGAGTCGGACACGACTAAACAACAACAACAACAAAAGAGAATATATGAATATATAAATCTGGCAAGACTCACAGCATTTATAAGGGGACAATCGGACCAGAAATTAGTAAAAATGGGGATGTGCTAAAGAGTATATGAAAAAACATTGTTCTGGAGTAAGCATATCGATATGTAATGAATGATGCTTTGCAGGGTTAAAGAAAAAGAAAAATGGTGTAAAAAGTATAAATCTAATCTACATTAGACACAACAATTTAGAAAGAGTAAAATTTTTGAGGTCTTAGAACAAAGGAAGGAAGTCGATATGTGTTTATGTATGTAATGACTAGATTAGAAGGAAGATATGGTTTTATTTAAGGGACGCGGGTGGCGCTGTGGGTTAAACCACAGAGCCTAGGATTTGCCGATCAAAAGGTTGGTGGTTCAAATACCCGCGACGGGGTGAGCTTCTGTTGCTAGGTCCCAGCTCCTGCCAACTTAGCAGTTCGAAAGCACGTCAAAGTGCAAGTAGATAAATAGGTACCGCTCCGGCGGGAAGGGAAACGGCGTTTCCGTGCGCTGCTCTGGTTCGCCAGAAGCAGCTTTGGCATGCTGCCCACATGACCCGGAAGCTGTACGCCGGCTCCCTCGGCCAAGAAAGCGAGATGAGTGCCGCAACCCCAGAGTCGGCCACAACTGGACCTAACGATCAGGGTTCCCTTTACCTTTACCTATGGCTTTATTTGTAGATGTGTGCTTTTCTGTGTTTTCTTGTTTTCTTTCTTTTGAGTTCTGTTTTCCCTTCTTGTTTGTATAGTTTTATTTTGGATTCAATGTTTGTAATTTTTGTTGTAATTTTGCATTGAAAATAAAATTTATATATATATATATAAAGCGGGGGGACATAGGATCCTTGTCACGAACAGATGGTCAGGTCCAAAGATTCCCCTTTTGTCCAGTGACAGACAGACCGCGTTCCCAGTCCCTGGGGGGTGCTATCTGCCCATCCCCTGGTGCCTCCCACAACAAGCCTCACTGAAGACTGTCTCAGACTCCATTCAAGCCTTCCATCGAGCGAGTCAGGCTTACCACCCCCAAGTCACACCGACTAAGGAGCCTTGACTTATGGTGGCAGGCGGGAAAATGATCCCAGCTGACTCCTGTCTTGCCGGAGGCATCCAGACCCTCTTGCGGAGAAGGCCGTTTGGCAGGCCCCCTTGGTGCCTTGGAGCTGTGGGGCTGACAAGCTCCTGCAGCCCTCTTTAGAGCTGATGTATGGGGCGAAAGTGCTGGAATAAGGTTTTTCTCCTGGCCCTCGGTGGCTAATGGAGTCGACCGGGAGCGTTTTATGGATCCGATATAAAAGCCATCCGTTTGGGTGACAGGTTTACTAGGTCAGGAGGGAGCTTTATAGCCCCTGTACCTCTTGCTTAATCCTTCTCCTTTCGCAGTCATCATCTCTCCCCTTTCACAAAGGCAGGAATCCCGTTCGGTGCAGAAGGGGCGCAGGAAACAAGGCTCTCTTTCCCTCTCCTCCTCCTCCTCCTCCTCCTCCCCTCTCTCTCTCTGCTTCACAAAGTGCAGAGTGAAACAATTCAGCTCGCTCTCCCAAGGGGCATTGAAGGCCACCAACCTGGCTGGCTTTAAAAGAGGAGGAGACAAATTCATGAAGGAGGAGAGGGCGATTGATCGATGGCTTCGGCCTCGGTCCAATATACCTGAAGGAGCGTCTCCATCTCCATTCTTCTACCCGGACACTGAGGTCCAGCGCCGAGGGTCTTCTGGCGGTTCCCTCACTGTGAGAAGCCAAGTTACAGGGAACCAGGCAGAGGGCCTTCTCGGTGGTGGCAGCCGCCCTGTGGAACTCCCTCCCACCAGATGTCAAGGAGAAGAACCAGACTTTTAGAAGACATCTGAAGGCAGCCCTGTTTAGGGAAGCTTTTAATGTTTGATGCATTACTGTATTTTAATATTTTGTTGGAGGCCGCCCAGAGTGGTGGGGTATAAATAATATATTATTATTATTATTATTATTATTATTATTATTATTATTACTATTACTACAACCTGGAACCTTCCTTACACCGAGAAAGAGAGAGAGAGAGACTGTTTGTATGTACAATGGTACCTCGGGTTGCATATGCTTCAGGTTACAGACTCCGCTAACCCAGAAATAGTACCTCGGGTTAAGAACTTTGCTTCAGGATGAGAACAGAAATCAGATGGCGGTGTTGCTGCGGCAGCAGGAGGCCCCATTAGCCAAAGTGCTACTTCAGGTTAAGAACAGTTTCAGGTTAAGAACGCACCTCCAGAACGAATTAAGTTCTTAACCTGAGGTACCACTGTATTATGTGATGCTGGACTGTGCAAGCATAGGACTGGGTTCCTAGTGGCTTTGGTGGGTAGCTAAAAGTTCCCAGGCCAGAGGCATTCAAATTTATATGCATATGTGCAAATTTACAAAGAATCGGTAGAATTTACATTTCATGGCGTGCAAACACATTGATTCCCCCTCCAAATCACACTAGATACATTTTCCGAATCATTTGCACCGCTTCCCAGATCACGCAGAATCAGTTCAATTTATTTAACCATTACTCCCAATTAATTCCCCACGCGGATGATCTGGATCCTGCTCCGCAATCAATTTCTCTTCATTTGCCCCCCGTTTGTGAATATTGCATCATTACCCCTCCCCCTAATTAAATTAAAGTCACAACAAATCGGGTGCTCACTGAGATTTCCTGCAAGCGGTGGAGGGGTTTTGTTTTATTATTATTTTACTCTGAGACAAGGTGGCCGGTGGTGGCCTTTCTTCTTTGATAATAAAAATGACTTAAACCAGAGGGCAAGCCAGGCCACCACCATTGCTTTTCCCGTGCACTTGCGGTTTTAGCGCTGCATAGCACACGACAACGACAGCTCAGCAGCGCACTTGCCTTTGCTGAAGAGTTTAAAAGAAGAAGAGGTGTTTTCACCGCACAGCTGATGTGTGCTGCTAGCAATTGGCTCACACACAGAGAGAGAGTCACTGACAACAGGATTTAGGCAAGAGACCCAAAAGACCCAGGGCATAGATTACAAGGAAGTTGGCTTGTTGTTTGGTTGGTTGGTTGCATTTATATATCACCTTGCTGTGGGTTAAACCACAGAGACTAGGGCTTGCCGATCAGGTGGTCGGCGGTTCGAATCCCTGCGACGGAGTGAGCTCCCGTTGCTCGGTCCCTGCTCATGCCAACCTAGCCGTTCGAAAGCACGTCAAAGTGCAAGTAGATAAATAGGTCCCGCTCCGGCGGGAAGGTAAACGGCGTTTCCGTGCGCTGCTCTGGTTCGCCAGAAGCGGCTTAGTCATGCTGGCCACATGACCCGGAAGCTGTACGCCAGCTCCCTCGGCCAATAAAGCGAGATGAGCGCTGCAACCCCAGAGTCGGCCACGGCTGGACCTAATGGTCAGGCGTACCTTTACCTTTATCTTCCAAGGTGGTCATTCTCCTCCCCCCCCATCTCATCCTCACAACAACCCTGTGAGGAAGGACAGGCTGAGAGATGGTGACTGGACCAAGGTCACCCAGTGAGCTTCATTGCTGAGTGGGGATTTGAACCCTGCATCTCACTCAATATTGTCTACACTGACCAGCAGTGGCAATTCAGGATTTCTGGCAGGAGTCTCTTACAGACCTAATCGTCATCAGCGATTGAACCTGGAGCCTTTGGCTTGCAAGACTCATCGTCCACCACTAAGCCATGGCGCCCAGCCCTCCTTTAATAACACCCTTGCATGAAGTCCTTGCTCATGCACACCTCTCCTTTTCGTAGCCAGACAAGTTTAGTGTCAACTAAATAATTCAAGAGCTGCTGTTTGCCAGGAGCTCCTTGGCTGTCCAGCATGGAGAGCTAGAATGGAAATTCTAGCTGGGATTGCCCCGCAGAGAGGGAATGAGGACTCTGTTGGCCACAACACCCCATTGGGTTGAGTGACCTTGGGTCAAGCTTTAAAAACCCTCTCTTGCATAGCTATGAGAGGACAGACTGGAGAGGAATGGAATACGGTGGTACCTCAGGTTAAGAATTAATTCATTCCAGAGGTCCATTCTTAACCTGAAGCTGTTCTTAACCTGAAGCATCACTTTAGCTAACGGGGCCTCCCGCTGCTGCTGTGCGATTTCTGTTCTCATCCTGAAGCAAAGTTCTTCACCCGAGGTACTATTTCTGAATTAGCGGTGTCTGTAACCTGAAGCGTCTGTAACCTGAAGCGTCTGTAACCCGAGGTACCACGGTACAGTGGACACTTGGGTTGCGAACGTGATCCATGTGGGATGTACGTGCGCAACCCACAGCGTTCGCAACCTGCGTCTGTGCACGCGCGGGTTGCGATTCAGCACTTCCGCACATGTGCAAAGCACAATTTAGTGCTTCTGCGCATGTGCAACCACCAAAACCCGGAAGTAACCCGTTCCAGTACTTCCAGGATTCGACGGTCCGTAACCTGGAAAAACGCAACCTGAAGTGGCTGTAACCCGAGGTATGACTGTAAAGTCCTTCTTAAACTATGGAATTCCATTGTTAGACTATGAAACTCCCTTCTGGGTGGCTTTAAAAGAGGATTAGATAAATTCATGGAGGAGGAGAGGACTATTGATGGCTACTAGCCAGGATGTCTATGCTCTGCCACCACATTTGGAGGCAGGAGTGCCAACTTGGCCCCACGACTGTGGGTACCCGGGGCTATGGGTGCCATGCAGCGTGCACAGCCCTGGCACCAAATATTTGTGGGTGCCTGGCCCCTTCATGGGGAATGTGGTGGGTGCTTTGGCCCCAGAGAGTTGGCACCTATGGTTGGAGGCAGCGATGCTTCTGAATGCCAGCTGATGGAAACCACAAGAGGGGAGAGTTGCTCTTGTGCTCGGATCCTGCTCCGATCCTCCTTTCCCACAGGCACCAGGGTTGGCCATTGTGAGAACAGAATGCTGGACTCGGTGAGCAATTGGCCTCATCCAGCAGGCCCTTCTTATGTTCTTAGTTCATGTACAGCCTTGGTGTTTTATGGCAAGAATTGGGGAGTCGGGGGTCCTGCTAAACTGGTGAAGCAACATGGAGAAGTCAGCTCTCTCCGGCAGAAAAACTGTTAAGAGGATGAGGCTATCAGGAAGGGAAAAAAACTTGAATCCGTTCCAAACATGCCCTGGAACAAAACCTCCCCCAGTGTTCTCATTTGGAAATGTACCTTAGCTCAATCAAAACATGGTTTAATATTCACAGGACGAAAATAGTTCCTTGCTGGAGCGTAAATAGAAAGTTCAACCTGTTTGAAAATGCTCCCCTTCCCCCTTCATATGTGCTGCAATCCACGCTTCGCTGAAGTCAAGAGCAAAACCCACACTGGTTTTTAATTACAGTTTTCTGACGGCTTTTGTTTGTCTGTCCGTCCTCCCCCCGTCCTGCAGTCTGAAATGTTCCATTGTGTGTCCATCATGACAATTTAGAAAATCTGCCCACCCCATCTTCTCCACCCCAGTCGTTCCTCTTTTCTCTTATGCTGGCATAGAATTCCGATTAATTTCTTGGAGAGAGGGGGGGGGGAGAGAGTCTTCTAGTGGCACCTTAAAAACTTTCAAAGTTATTATGGGATGAGCCTTTCTGGATTACAGCCTGCTTCATCAAAAGCATGCAGTGCTGTCCTGCAGTACAAATATCTGTGTCTGGGTGGGGCAGAGGATGATAAACCATGAGGTCGGGGGGGGGGGTGCGCCAAAAAGTACAGACAATTACAGCATCCCTGAAATCATGCATATATGTGCTTGCAAGCCGGGATAGAATTTAATGCATCTGGTGAAGTGGACTGCAGTCCCTGAAGTCTTATGCCATTATCATAGAATCATAGAGCTGGAAGGGATCAACAAGGGCTGTCTGACCCAACCCCCTGCAATGCAGGAATCTCAACTAGATCATACATGACAGGTGGCCATCTAACCTCTGCTTGAATCACAACCTCCCAAGATAGTCCTTTCCACTGTCAAATAGCTCTTAGTCTCAGGAATGTCTGCCTGGTGTTTAGTCAGAATCTCCTTTCTTGTCACTTGAATCTGTTGATTTGGGTCCTACCCTGCAGAGCAGGAGAAAACAAGCTTTTTCCATCCTCCACATGACGATCCTTTTGATAGTTGAAGATGGCTATCATATCTCCGAAGAATTGATCCTTTGAATTATGGTGCTGGAGGAGACTCTTGAGAGTCCCATGGATTGCAAGAAGAACAAACAACATCATATCTCCTCTCAGTACTCTTGAGTACTAAACAAACTCAATTCCTCAAGCAATCCTCCTCATAAAGCTTGGTTTTCCAGGCCCTTGGTCATCCTAGTTGCCCTCCTCTGCCCATGTTCCAGCTTGTCAACATTCTTTCTAATATGTGATGCCCACTTCTGTGGGTGCAGCCTAGGATAGCATTAGCTTTTTTTGCTGCTACATCACAGTGCTCCCCTAAAGACCTTAGAGCCGGGGCAGATTTGTATGGGAGGTTTGGGATAATACGGTCCTTCAGATCTCTCTCCCTGCACTGCACTGGGCTCCAGGATCAGGTATAAATCTCACTTCTCTTTTTCTTTTTGTGGGAGAAATCTGCTGTTTAGAATGTTGTTGTTTAGTCATTTAGTCATGTCCGACTCTTCATGACCCCCTGGACCAGAGCACGCCAGGCACTCCTGTCTTCCACAGCCTCCGGCGTTCGGGTTCCAAAACGTTCGTCAACAGAGACGTTCAAGAACCGAGGTTCCACTGTACTAGCTGTCATGGACTGGCTGGACACGGAGGAGGAGTGGAAGGCAGCAGCTGGGGAACCCCCAAGGGAAGAAAACTCAGAGCCAGGGGGTTGGGGGTGGGATGGTGATGAGTGGTCAAAGGGAGAAGCGGGAGAAGACTGAGAGGAAGAGATTTCAGCAGCATTTGGTGAGCTTTTCTTGGACACTGTACTTCTGCTGATGCAGCCTAGAATTGTTGTTGTTGTTTAGTCGTTTAGTCGTGTCCGACTCTTCGTGACCCCCTGGACCAGAGCACGCCAGGCACTCCTGTCTTCCACTGCCTCCCACAGTTTGGTCAAACTCATGCTGGTAGCTTCGAGAACACTGTCCAACCATCTCGTCCTCTGTCCTCCCCTTCTCCTTGTGCCCTCCATCTTTCCCAGCATCAGGGTCTTTTCCAGGGAGTCTCCTCTTCTCCTGAGGTGGCCAAAGTCTTGGATCCTCAGCTTCAGGATCTGTCCTTCCAGGGAGCACTCAGGGCTGATTCCCTTCAGAATGGAGAGGTTGGATCTTCTTGCAGTCCATGGGACTCTCAAGAGTCTCCTCCAGCACCAGAATTCACCATTTAGAATAGCCTGGGCCTAAGCCCTACATACATGAAATGGTGTTCACCCCATCAGCTGTCACGGCACCCCAAACAGTGACTTACAACATGCAGATGGAGCAATATGTCGCTTGCAGAGAGCGTGCTGCTGAACTGGCCTGAGAATCTTTAGCACTGTGACGACGACGACAGAATATTTGCACTTGACTCTGTGGAACCTTTTCGGGTTCGGGGAACCTTTCAGAAAGATGGGGTGCAGGGAAAGCGTGGCAGCAGAGGTGCGGTGGAAGCAGGGACGAGTGTGTCAGTATTTGCAATAAACACCTAAAAGAAAAGCCTTTTTTGGGTAGCAGCAGAACTACGTCTCCCCCAAACACCTACACGAAGTGCAGATTGACGGGCAGATGGTCGACACAGTCTTCGGCAGCAGGAGCCAAGGATCTTGTCGTCATCCGGCCCTGCGAGGAGTACACTGCTACAGCTCCATGTGGCTCTGGGAGACCAGCTGTTCCTGCCTCCTTCTCTGGCACATTTGATCAGTGCAATGAGCTGTCTATAAAATCTCCTCCCCATCACAGCACCCATTTGATGGGCGTTTCACTAGAAGTCGGGTGAAGGTTGGTTCTGGAGCTGGCAGACCTAGAGGGAGACAGACAAACGTTCTACAGACGTCCTTCCTTCTCCACGCAAACTAATTTTCCGCCTACAGCTGGCCTGAGGGAGGATCTCCCTGCAACAGGTATGAGTGCCGCTGGAGGACAGGAGACAGCCGTGCAAAGGAAGTGCAGGATGACCAACAGACACAAGCCTGCTCTGTTGGTAGCAAGTGATCGGAGCTGCCTCTTTCACCTGGCATGGCTCTTGGGCTTTTAAACATGGCGGACTCTCCTTCACTGGAGGTTTGTAAACAGATGGTCACCTGGCAGGGAAACTTTAGTCACGATTTCTGCATCACAGGAGGTTGGGCTAGATGACCTTTGGGGACATTTCCAACTCTATGATTTTATGATTCATTCATTCATTCATTTCATTCATTCATTTATTTACGGCTATTAGCCCATAAAATATGTACATTTTATGATTCTAAAAGTGAAAGGGATGGTGAAAAAAACCACTCCTGCTTGTTGATTTTCTTAAGGAGAAATGGAAACTGTATCCCTGCCCTTCTGCCACCCCTGTTGAAGCATCCTTTACCTAGGTTGTGTTGCGGCTGTGGGAAGTGGTGGCAGTTTGGGGTGAGATCTTGTGAGATTTGGGGGTGACCTCATGAGATCTCACTGGAAATCATAGGAGGAAACTCCTAGGAGCCAAAGTTCCTTCACGCCACCACCACAAAAAAACCACAAGGTTTACTCACATCAAAAGTCTTGTTAGGATGCATATACATATACAGTGATGAAAATCAGGTAGGCAATAATCCCAAAATGTTACAAATATCCATAGTCCAGCTCAAAATGGCAATTGCTCTCTGGAGGAGAACAAAGATACTGTCTTCATCCATTGCAAATAGAAAAAAGTGTGTGAGTTGCAGGTAGGAATTAACCCATTGTACAGTGGAACCTCTGGTTAAGTACTTAATTCATTCCAGAGGTCTGTACTTAACCTGAAACTGTTCTTAACCTGAAGCACCACTTTAGCTAATGGGGCCTCCTGCTGCTGCCATGCCGCCGGAGCATGATTTCTGTTCTCATCCTCAAGCAAAGTTCTTAACCTGAAGCACTATTTCTGGGTTAGCGGAGTCTGTAACCTGAAGCGTATGTAACCTGAAGCGTATGTAACTTGAAGCGTATGTAACCTGAGGTACCACTGTATTTTCCCCCACCACCAGGTTTGGAAGTATGATGTCATAGAGGTTCTGCCATTTAGGTTCTGAAACAGCAGGCTACCTTCGTCCCGGTTTGCAATTGTCTAGCAATCATGCCTTTGTGATTTTGTCTGCACATCCTCCCACAGGGAGTTCGAGTCGGTGTCAGCAGTACGGAGCCAGACAAATCAGTGTCCTGTCTCATCATAAGACACCTCTGTTGGTGCTGCTTCTTGTGGGAATGTTCAGGGATGCAGGAGAGGATATATTGTCTGAGAATAGCCTTTCCAACTTGTGTTAACAAGTTCGCAATTTAGCAGAGTAACATCCCCCTTTTTAAACTCACAGCGGAATGCTTTTGCTCAGGCTCGCTAAAGCCTCTATAATAACTGTTCTGGTATTTCCCCCTTTTCTCCTCATAAAAGATAAGACACGACACCATCTTCTATAAAAGTATAAAAAGGTTTACTCACACATCATTCTGTTCACAATCGGATCCCAGAAGGCAGACTTCGCTTAGAAAAGTAACATACACCTGGAAACTATCTCATAAGGAGACAGAGAGCCTCTTTGGCTAAGCAGATGTTGCTTCTTTGATGCATGTAGTCAAAGAGAGAGATGGCTGCCCTGCCCTGTGCTTTTGTCGTTACCTGCACAGGTGAGGCCACGCCCACCTCTAGTCACATGCAGAGGAAGTCTGTCCCAGCCCAGAAGGAAACAGGATGTTTTCCAGCTTGCTGGACAAACATTCCTCCCCATGTGTAAACATGTTCAATCTAGGAATGTTGTACTTGACTGCTCTTGTGTTTCACATCCAACTCAACCAGGATGCAGCTTCAGTACCTGAGAAGGCATTGGCTCACATTAACCCTTTGTTCCCTGGGCACTTCCCCTTCCTCTTCTCTTCTTAGTAAACTCCTAGGGCAAGGACCCAGTCTACTTGCTTATGGGATTCACATAGTGGTGCTGTATGAACAATTGTGCAATCACCATCCCAAGTATAAATTGTTGCTATCTTGTGAGGGCTTTGTGTGACCATAGAACAGCAGGATGTGCATTTACTTATTTATTTGAACCAAGCTGAGCAGAAGCAGGACCCCACCCACTTAGAAGCCAAGCTGGAGGTTCTCAGACAGCCTGGCAGAGCACAGGTGAGGAACCTGAGACCCTCCTGTCCTTGCTGGATTACAACGTCAATCTTCCCTGACCATTGTCCCATGCTGACTGCAGGGGCTGATGGGAGCTGGAGTCCAATGGCACCTGAGTGTTGCAGGTTCCCCACCTTTGCAGCAGACTTTCAAGGAGGATTCCAACTAGACGGATCAGAGCTTCTTGCTCGAATTGAGCAACCAAACAGCAGTGGTAGAGGAAACCTCTCTGGCACCCGGGGCAGGGCAAACCTCCTGGCGGCGCATGCGCAATGCCCATACAGATGGTGCATGCGCGGTGCCCGAATGGACGATGCTCAAGCGGCAGCCTGTATGGACAACGCATGCGCAGTGTGCCCTCGGTTGCTCTACAGCAGGGGGGGGCAGTGGGCCATCTTGCCCGCCCCGCCCCCTTCATACGCCCCTGCCAAGCAGGAGCCAGCAGTTATACGAGGCCAAATGCAACCATATTGGCTTAGTGTAATCACCTGATCTTTGCTGGGATGCAAACTGCGCTATACTTTCCGGCCAGCTGCAGCGGTGGCGCTCTGTGGCCCTGGACATCAGGCCAGCAGCTCCCTCTAAAGGGGCAAGGAAAAAGACTCCTGATCCCATTTCAATAATCTGCAGTTTGGTCCCCGCAGGCTTTTGGATCTCCAGTCTTCACCTGCTGTCTTCCACATGCCCCCTCTCTCTTCTGCGCAGGTACCTGCGGACCCTGTACCTGGGTCTCCAGAGCCGCTGGCAGTCGGAGAATCGCCGGCGGCACTTCTACTGGAGGATGATGTTTGAAAGCGCCGACATCAGCATGTTGCGGCTCCTGGAGACCTTCCTCAAGAGTGCCCCGCAGCTGGTGCTGCAGCTCAGCATCATGGTGCAGCAGAACAGGATTGATCCTTTGCAGGGTGAGTGGAGCCTGCGGAGAAGCCCCCTCAAAGCCCATCTAAGGGCAGCAGCCCTCACCAAACCGGTGGTGATTTAAGTTGCTTGCACCTAAGTACAGGGATGCCTGCACAGCTGATTTGGAGGCCTTGTACTGCCAGCCCACTTCTCCAAAAGATGCGGTGTTTTTTGTTTTGTGATAAGGAAATTAGAAAATGCACTAGGAAAATGAAATATACTTGGAGTCGAGAGTGGATTTCATGCTCTTTATTCAGCTCATAGTGGTGAGGAGGAATGGAAGTTCCCCCAGAATGTCTGCTTTATATACATTATTTACACAATGGGCCCCACGTGATTGGCTGATTCCAGGATTCACCTGTAGGCCAATCAGGTTGCGGATTCACTTCCACCTGGAGCTGGATTGGGTGGCTCCTGTGGACCAATCAGAATCCTATTGTTCTAGGACCAATCAGACTGCTGCATTCTGGACCCTATTGTTCTAGGACCAATCAGACTGCTGCATTCTGAATCCTATTGTTCTAGGACCAATCAGACTGCTACATTCTGGATCCTATTCAACCTAGTACATAACAGAAAGTTTGGGATGATGCTGGCTTTGATGCAACCTCATCTAACCTCCCTAAAAACAAATCAGAACAAACACTCTGTGAGCAACTTGTCTGTTGCTCCCGTCAATAAATTCTCGACCAGGTGATGGGAGGAGGATTTGATTCAGTAACTGGGGAGCACAGCATCACTTTTGCCTTTCCATAACTATCATAGGAACTGAGCATGCTGAGGCTTACTTCTGAGCAAACATGGCTAGAATTCTACTCTTTCCCCCCAGAGGCCTTTGCACAAATCCAGCTATCGTTTTTGGGCAGGTGATGCGTGACTGTAACAGCATTTGCACCTGAGATTTGATATTAACAATCAAGTCAATGCTGCGATTATTTCATTTCACCCCAAGTATTTCCGTATTTTTTAAAAAGAAAGAAAGAGGTAAAAAAAATGTTATATTTTCCACACCTTCAAAATTTTCAGAAATGTTGTATCTCTTCCTGTCCCTCAATCCTTTACCCTGTAGTGCTCACTTTCTCCACCTTGCTGTTGCTTCCTGATGTACACCTGCAATTTTACCTCTTTCTTTCCATTTTCAGGCTGTCACCTTCTTTCTGTTCTCTCTCCATCTTCCCCGCACCCTCTACTCATGCTTCCTGTTTCCACAATAAAAATGACTATGCTGGGCCAGAGCATAGAATAATAGTTAGTTTTAGGAAATGGGAAGTCCTGTGCAGTGCAAATGCACCTCTAGTGGGGTTTTTTAAGAGGAGGCAAAACACAATGCTCTCTCCATACTTCCACAAATCTCTCCTGTGCCTCTCAGCTCCTCCGCCCCTCACCCTAAGCAGGTCAAATGCTTCATAAGGAACAGATTCCTTCTCCCAGCATCACTGGGAGAGAGGGGGGCATGATGCTGAAGGTGACAAAGAGGATCTCCTGCCAGCGTGTTTGCACTGCGCTGGCCTCCTGATCGTTACAGGGTGTCCCCCTCTTTTCTTTCCAAACTGCTCCACCCTCCTACAGCTCGTCTCTCTCTGTGTGCTATATATTTCCTTGAGGTGGGCATGACCAGCATTACAGACGCGGCCACAAAGTTGTGACCCAATCCCCTCTTATCTATTGATTTCCTTGCATCCCATGTTTTCTCAAAGGAGCTCAGGGTGCACAGACAATTCTCCCCCTCTCCGTTTGATCCTCAACATCAACCCTGTGAGGCAGTTTAGGCTGGGAAGCAAGGACTGGCATCCAAGGTCACTCCCAGTGAGTTTCATGGCCAACAAGTGGGGATCTGAACCCCAGCCTCCCATAAACCCTAGTCCAACGCTCTAACCACCACACCACGATTGGCTCCTGTTCTTGACATTTCCTCAACCACGACTCCGTTCTTCCTGCCTGTGTGCCTTTCTCACATGCACACAGGGTCAGGCTAGTACCAGCATCCTCCTGCTCATCCTTCCATCGCTCCAGTCTTTCTCCACGACCTCTGTCTCCTGTCCTCCTCTTGGACACCAGCCTTCCTGCCTCCACCTCCCTCTCTCTCTCCTCCTGCGATCCCTCAGTAAGACCGTTACTCTTCCCCCTAATTCCCGGCTTTCCCTTTCTCTCTCTCTCTCTCTCTCTCTCACCTGGGCAGGTCTCTCGGCTTCCGCCTCGCTGGTGTCCCTGGCCTGGACGCTGGCTTCTTACCAAAAGGTGCTGCGGGACTCCCGGGAAGACAAGATGCCCATGTCCTACAAGGGGGCGGTGACGCAAATCCTCTGGCACCTCTTCACCATCGCCGCCCGGGCCATCGCCTTCGCCCTCTTCGCCTCGGTGTTCCACCTCTACTTTGGGATCTTCATCGTCACCCACTGGTGCATCATGACCTTCTGGATCATCCAAGGCGAGACGGATTTCTGCATGTCCAAGTGGGAGGAGATCATCTACAACATGGTGGTGGGCATCATCTACATCTTCTGCTGGTTCAACGTCAAGGAAGGCCGCAGCCGCTGCCGCATGTCCATCTACTACGTCATCATCCTGTCGGAGAACGCCGCCATGACGGGCCTCTGGTACTGGTTCAGGGACCAGAGCGGGGTCCCCGAGTCCAACGCCTTAATTGTCGTCTGCGTGGTCACCTCCAGTTTCGCCTTAGGGGTCTTCTTCATGTTCATCTACTACTGCCTCTTGCACCCCAACGGAACCATTTTCGGGCCGCGCGGCGGGGGCTGCGTGTGCGGCGAGGAGCCCACTGCGGTCCCTTGCGGGGCGGGGCCCCCGGCCGACGTCGTCACCAGCCCCCCGCGCTCCTTGCCGAGGACTACAGGGGCCGAGAGGGAGGGCGTGCCGGGGGACAGAGACAGCTGCGTGCCGGTCTTCCAGGTGAGGCCCAGTGTCCCCCCCACGCCCGTCGCCCGGGCCCCACGGACAGAGGGGCCCGTCATCCGCATCGACTTGCCCCGCAAGAAATACCCTGCCTGGGATGCCCACTTCATCGACAGGCGCCTCCGAAAGACCATCCTGGCGTTGGAGTACACCTCGCCCGCTACTCCGCGCCTGCAGTACCGCACGGTGGGGGTCTCTCAGGAGCTGCTGGAGTACGAGACCACGGTGTAAAGCGGAGCCCCCCCCTCCCGTGGGGGCCTGGAGCCACACTGCAGGGGCCCTTCCCAACCCTGAGGGCCACGCCTGGCTCCTCAGCAGCCAGAGCGAGCTGGCCTTCTGGTCCTCTCCCCGCCATCTTTAAGGCGAGGCGACGGAGGCCCAGAAAGCAGCGTCTTGACCCCAATGTCTCGTCAGCAACTTTGATTTGGTCTTTCTTTCTGTCCCCCCAACTCACACACACACAGCACTGACGACTCCTGGTCCCCAACTCCTCCAGAGACAGGGGCGAGCTGGATTGAGGCCAATTGGTGCTATCTCTCCTCCGCAGTCTTGCTGCCCGGCCGTAAGGTTTCTCATCCCCCTCCCCATGCCTCAGGCAGGGTGTGCTGTTTCTCCTCCTGCCTTGAATGGGGGGGATGCCACCCACCCCCTAGATGCACCCCTGTGAAGGAGGCCCTGTGGTCTCTCCCAAAATACCTCACCTGTTCACCTGAGCCCAGGTAGCTAAGGCCTCTCGAGTCCGTGGGTTATTTGCTGACCTCTGGTTGTTGGGCAATGGGGAGAATAGGCCGCCTAAGAGTGGCTGGGCAGTGATGATGGGGGTCAAAGTCAACCTGTGGGCAGGTGGCGGCGTTGATTCTGGGGATGCTAAGGGGTGCTGGAGAGTCAAAAGATGGCTTCTGGGAGGGAGATAGGAGTGGCTCATAGGGGCTGGCGATGGGCCTTCAGGGGCTGTGTGATACCTGCTGGCATCCGTGTGGGTTTGATGTGAGGGTCCGGTGCCACCTTCCCTTCCCTGGTGCCTTCCAGAAGTTTTGGGCTACAACTCCCATCAGCCCAAACACCTGGAGGGTACCAGAGAAGGCTGGTCTGGGGCACATTGGTAATATAAACAGACCCTTCTGTAAACAGACCATGGGGCTGAAACGAGAGCAGATTTAGCCCTCAAAAACATGACCGCCCGTCTCGTTCCTCGTCCATCTCCATTGGGTGTCCGTTTTCTCACGACACGCGTTCCCTCATTTAAATATATGTAGATTTGACATTGACAAGGAGGGCTTCCAGGAATGAATGGGTCTTCTTCCAAGCCCTGCGGGCATAAAAGATGGGGCACGCACCATTAATACGCCAAGCCAAGGAGCCGGTCTCTAAGGACATGTTACCTACATTGCAGCCCTATCTTGGTTTCTATACCTCTTCTTGAAGCTTTCCCCTCCCCAAAGATCCCTGGGGATTGTAGTCGGCTCAAGGTCACCGACAGTGTTCTGCTAAAGGGAGCCCCCCCCTCACAGAACTACAGTTCCCAGGGTTCCTTGGGGGAGGGGGCGTGGCCATTGCACCACTTTAGTCTGTAGTGTAGATATATATGCCTTAAAGGAGGTGCTGTGAGTGTTCTAGCCAGGATCAAGTGGGCTGTCGTCCCCGGTCCCCCCTGCTCAGCCCACTGAGGAAAGAGCTTCTCAGCCGAGTGTGTTGGTGGCAGCAGCCGCTGCTTCGTGGCTTCCCAGATGATATATTTTTTCCCAACTGCCCGACAAAAAGCTCTGTTCAGGCCGATCGCAGCAGTGTTGGCCCTGCGGCTTGAGCGACCCAGAACAGAAGTTTATGCAGTAGGTGGGTATTCATCTCCATAGCGCTATCAGTATACATTGGTGCTTTTTTTGGAATGACATGTAGAAAAGAAGCAGCGTCTATCTGTCATGGATGCTGTAGCTGGGACTCCTGCACTGCAAGGGGTTGGACTAGATGAACCACGGGGTCCCTTCCGACTCTACCATTTCGTGATTCTAAGGGAAAGCTAGCAGCCATGTGGTTACAGAATAATGTGTGCACGACTTGATCGGGCTGGATGGTAAGCAGATAATGACACACAGAGTCCCACTGGCCCGTCAAGTCCAGCACCCTGTTTTCAAAGCAGCCAACTAGATGGGAAACTGGCAATCAGGATTTGAACCCAAGACCCCTCTCCCTTCCTGTGGTTTTCAGCAGCTGGTATGCAGGAGCATTGCCGTCTCCAACTGTGGAGTCAGAGCAGAGCCATCATGGCTTAATAATAATAATAATAATAATAATAATAATAATAATTTATTATTTGTACCCTGCCCATCTTGCTGGGTTTCCCCAGCCACTCCGGGCGGCTTCCAACAAAGACCAAAAATACACTCAAATGTTACACATTTAAAACTTCCCTGAACAGGGCTGCCTTCAGATGTCTTCTGAATGTCAGGTAGTTGTTTATCTCTCTGACATCTGGTGGAAGGGTGTTCCACAGGGCGGGCGCCACCACCGAGAAGGCCCTCTGCCTGGTTCCCTGTAACTTGGCTTCTTGCAGTGAAGGAACTGCCAGAAGGCCCTTGGCGCTGGACCTCAGTGTCCGGGCAGAACAATGGGGATGGAGACGCTCCTTCAGGTATACTGGACCGAGGCTATTTAGGGCTTTAAAGGTCAGCACCAACACTTTGAATTGTGCTCGGAAACGTACTGGGAGCCAATGTAGGTCTTTTAAGATGGGTGTTATGTGGTCTCGACGGCCGCTCCCAGTCACCAGTCTAGCTGCTGCATTCTGGATGTTTGTCCTGATGGAAGATCCAGTTCTCCTCTGGGCCCTGGGCTTTTCGTGCCTGCCTGACTTGTGCTGACACCTCCAGTACAGTTGATATAAGCCACTTAGGAGATCACTCAGCTAAGCTAGGCCAAACAGCACAGCAAAGGCTAAGGCTGAGGCAGGTTCTTTCCCTCTGAGAAAGGATAAGGGCCATAGCTCAGATGCAGAACTCTTGCTTTTCATGCAGGAAGTCCCCAGCATTGCCAGGTAGGTCTGGGAAAGTCCTCAGGCTGAAGCCCTGCAGAGCCAGCCCAACGCTGAGCTGGATGGACCAATAATCTGGTTCACCAGAAAGCAGCTTCCCATCTCACTGAGTTCCATGGTGCCAGTTGGCAGCGTCCTGAAAAAGCTAACCCAGCTGGAGTTTGTGACGGGGCCGGTGGCTTCCTCGCCACCACGGAATCATAGAATGGTCAAGTTGGAAGGGGCCCTCCAAAAGCCATCTAGTCCAACCCCCTACAATGTAGGAATCACAGTGAAAGGATCCCTGGCAGATGCCCACCTGACCTCTGCTCTGAATCTTCCATTGAGGGAAAGCTCACTTCCATCCATGCGAATGGTACACCACCAAGCAGATGTGGGTATTTAAACCAAACTGGTTGTCAAAGGGCTTACAGTTTTAACCGAGGTGTGGAGGAAACAAACTGCTGGATGGAGCTGGTGTGAGCTGTAGGGCGAAACATCTGGAGGGCACCATGTTGGCAAAGGAGCTTGCTTGGCCGTGTCTTTGGCAGCTTGGTAGTGGTTTCATTGGCAGCTGCCATTGCTGTTCTCCAGGCGTCCAGACGTCTTAGAACTTCTGGGTGCAGCCCATGTGAACCAGCTTCCCCTGGTTCAGTCTGAAGAAGGAAGGCTAAAGTCATTGGCTAATCCTCTTGTGTGTGAAACAAAATTTAAAAAATCCTTCCAGTAGCACCTTAGAGACCAACTAAGTTTATTATTGGTATGAGCTTTCGTGTGCATGCACACTTGGCATCTGAAAAAGTGTGCATGCACACGAAAGCTCATACCAATAACAAACGTAAAGGACCCCTGACCATTAGGGCCAGTCGTGGCCAACTCTGGGGTTACGGTGTTCATCTCGCTTTATTGGCCAAGGGAGCCGGCGTACAGCTTCCAGGTCATGTGGCCAGCATGACTAAGCCGCTTCTGGCGAACCAGAGCAGCGCACGGAAATGCCGTTTACCTTCCCGCCAGAGTGGTACCTATTTATCTACTTGCACTTTGATGTGCTTTCAAACTGCTAGGTTGGCAGGAGCAGGGACCGAGCAACGGGAGCTCACCCCATCGCAGGGATTCAAACCGATCAGCAAATCCTAGGCTCTGCGGTTTAACCCACAGCGCCATCTGTGTCCCCTATAACAAACTTAGTTGGTCTCTAAGGTGCTACTGGAAGGAATTTTTAAATTTTGTTTTGACTACAGCAGACCAACACGGCTATCTACCTGTAACTAGAACCTCTTGTGTGTGTTAAGGGGCGGGCAGGGGGCTTGTTATGGTTACACAGTTATTGGGAAAGGGATTTGGCATAGGATTTGGCACAGGATCCTGGGAGCTCTCCAACGCTTTGTCCAAGGGCTGAAACCTAGCGCTGAAAACGAGGTCCCTAGCATAGCTCTGAATCGGATCACAGCTGCCTCCCTGCACCTTCCTTGGCAGCTGAGCTTGATTTTGCTCCCTAGGAACCGAGACTCTATTGGGAGAGCAAGAAGGAAGCAATATCGGGCCATGTAGTCATAAAGGCAATTGAGACCTGCAGTATGGGGTGGTCCCATTCACTGTGCCAGCCAGCCAGCTGTGCCCTCCTGCGGATGACTCCATTCCATTCCTTTTCCCTCCTGGTTTTCTGTCCCTCCACCCCACCTGCAAGTATCAGTGAGCACTCCATAGCTACTCGGCCCTCAATGGGCTGTTTTCGGAGGTTCCTCCACTCCTCCATATTCCTTCCCCGGCCCCCAGATGATTTTTTGTACCTTAGCATTCCTCTGAAGCTGCTGATTCCTGCAGTTCATATCCTGTTGATCCAAAGAAGTCCCTAAAAGGCCATCTGGCAGCATCTATCAGAACTGCTTCCTCTGCAGGGCTGGTGCAAACCATCATTGTCTCCTGCCTGGTGAACTGGACCAGCTCTTGATGGTCTGTTCTTTTGCCTGGGATGTGCAGTTGTTGGTCTGAGGTCTTGCCACGGGTCCAATTCGAAAGGGCAGAATTCTGCACTCTTTCTGAGGAGGGGAAGTAGCTCAGCTGCAGAGCATCTGCACCCGAATGCAGAAGGTCTCTGGGTCAGGCGCCATTGGCATCCCTATGTGGGGCAGGGAGAGAGTCCACCTGGAGAGCCATTGCTGACAGTACTGAGCTAGAAAGACCATTGCTCCAACTTAGTTCAAGGCAACTTCCTGTGTTCCTGGAGTTTCCAGTACAAAAAAGACAGTCACGGACCCGAGAAATTGCACAAAACAAATGAAATACCGGTATTTCATTTGTTTTGTGCAATTTCCTGGAGTTTCAGCTTCTGTCTGCAGCCTTATGGTTGAAAAGACATGACACAAAAGGGAAAAGGAACAGGGAGGGAAGAGGAAAAATAGCAAACTCGGGCGCCAGTCCTTTAAGTAAATAGTAGCCATTCTAAGCACTTGGGATGCTTACGCAGCCAGGTATGCAGCAGATGTGAAGTCCCTGCAATGCTACTTGTTCTGTTGAGGGGATGGTTTTGGACGGGCAAATAATCATCTCCTTCATCACCACCACTACCAGAAATTTAGGAGGGCTGAAGCGGAAAGAACAAACCAAGGCAGCTTTGGGTATCTGGTGCTACATGCCCTCGTCACCCAAACCAAAGGCACCATTTCCCCCGGTGACACATCTCTTGGGTGCCCAGCTGCCCCCCTCCCCACAATGGTTATGGGTTTTGATAGGGACTGAAGCTTCTGCCTGCTGGGCCTTTCTGGGAAGGGGAACATGAAGGACTGGACAGTCCTGAGCATGAGTGTGCGCGTGTTTTGCTCCCTCTCCTTGTGGGGAAAACGGCACGATTAGCAATGACCTTGAAACGCCCTTCTGTGGGTCTTTCAGAAGGGCTGGGGGAGCCTCCGAGAGCTGAGCAAAGCCATTCTTTTGAGATGTGCAGCATCTCTGCAGCATCCTCTACATGAGGAGCTCTTGCTGGGGGAGGGGGAGATCCTGCTGGCAAAAGGAGGGGGGGTCTACTCTCTATGCACTCTCGCCACGGTCTTCTCAGCCTCTGGGCTGCGAGCTCTCTCAACCTTTGCAATAATCTCAGAGTAGATCCCAAGCAGACACTCCTGCAGCCGGCCAGCGTCTTCTCTCCCCCTGGTGATGTGTACAGGTGCGTGAGTTTGGTGTGGGTGCCAGCACATGTCTCTGCATGCAAAAGGCAGCGATGGAAGGGAGATTAAAAGGAGAACACAATAGCATCCACCCTCTCTCCCCAGACTGAGGGGGTCCCCTTCTGAGTTTCTGTAGCTCTGCCATACAGCTCTCCTTGACCTGGGACAGGGCGATGGAGCTCTGCAGATGGACTGGAGCAACCCAGGCGGATGGGCGGGGTATAAATAATAAAATTATTATTGCCATGTTGGAACATCCATCTGAGATTACGGGGTGCAGCTGGGGAATCAGTGGGGATCATGGGTGGCCAAGGAGCTTTGGAGTGAGAGAGAAAACAAAACTCCCATTATTCACAACTTTTTCTGTTGCTGTTTTCGGTGTTTCATGGAAGCTGAAAATAGGGCTGACTTAACAAAACGGCGAGTGAAACCTTTGAAAAATGTATGCTTTGCTGTTACCTGGATCCTGAACGAAGGATGCCACAATTCCCACAAGAGTGCATCGTATCCATGAGGAAATCTATTTTGAAAACCAGACCTTGTATTGCTTCACTCTTAAGCCGTCTCTCCCCAGTTAAAGACCACCGTGCAACCCAGAAACGAGGATTTCCGGCCCAGGTTGAAGGCCCACGTGCCGAATTTTGAACCTGGGTGCAAGATTTAGGTCTCCCTGGGATGGTGGCGCGTGTGGAAGGGGGGAGTGGCTTTGCTTTTTAAGAGAAACACTGGTTTGGGGGTGAGGGGCAGGGCAGGTGTGTCTTCAGAGGTGCTACACACACACACACACACACACACACACACACACTCTTTTCAAAATGAGGATGCTGAACTCCTGGCTTACCCTGGTGCAAATTAGAAGCAGGACTGCCAGGTCCGACTTTCCAAAAAGAGGAAAGGGAGGACGAGGATGCTCTGTGGCTGTGATGTTCTGAGATAAGAGCCATTCAGTATCTTCTGTGGAGTTATGATGCTCAAGGAAAAGCTGTTTTAGAATCCAGAGCCCTGTTTAGGCTTTTTTGGCGGGGCCACTCTGATCTATGCTAGGCCAAGGAACTGGCTGACGTGGGCCAGCCGCTGACCATGGAGGAAGGGGCGGAGGACCCCACATGGACACATTCTCCCCTCCCCATCCGTGCCTCCCTCCCCTTCTCCCTCCGCCTTCCTGGGATCTGGTCCTCTCCACCACGTTCTGTACATACATCAAACGCCTCTTTCTTCTCTTGACTCTCCCACGCAGACACATGTTGGTGGGCGGGAGGAGCCGAGGATCTGTACTGAGACTCTTTTGTATACCACAAACTTTTTGTATATTTTTAATTCTGCTGCAACATGATATTAAAATTCATTTCAATAAAGCCTGCCGGGGTGAGGCTCTTTCTTCTCCTTCCTCCTGCCTGCTTTCTCTTCTCCTCTGCAGGCAAACCACGCTTCTAATTGCCATTGAGGAATAGCATGCAATTCACCTGTGGAACTCATTGACACAGGATATGATGAGGATCACTCGCTTAGATGGTTTAAAAACAGATCAGGCTCAGCGGGGGTGGGGCCCTCTGGACAACCTCTTTATTGACAATTCACCCAGATTTGTTTGCAGAAAACTTGCAGGAAGATTATACTCTTTTTTTGTTTAGTTGTTTAGTAATGTCCGCCTCTTCATGACCCCCTGGACCAGAGCACGCCAGGCATTCCTGTCTTCCACTGCCTCCCGCAGTTTGGTCAAACTCATGCTGGTAGCTTCAAGAACACTGTCCAACCATCTCCTCCTCTGTCATCCCCTTCTCCTTGTGCCCTTTCCCAACATCAGGGTCTTTTCCAGGGAGTCTTCTCTTCTCATGAGGTGGCCAAAGTATTGGAGCCTCAGCTTCAGGATCTGGCCTTCCAGTGAGCACTCAGATTATACTCTACCCAGTGTTTATTGAGTGTTTATTCTGATTTGTTTGTGGGGAGGTCCTACTACAACAGCACCTTAAGACAGCATCTTAAAAAGCAGAGACATCACCTTGCCAACAAAGGTCCATCTAGTTAAAGCTACGGTTTTCCCAGCAGTGATGTATGGAAGTGAGAGCTGGACCATAAAGAAGGCTGATCACCAAAGAACTGATGCTTCTGAATTCTGGTGCTGGAGGAGACTCTTGAGAGTCCCATGGACTGCAAGAAGATCAAACCTCTCCATTCTGAAGGAAATCAGCCCTGAGTGCTCACTGGAAGGACAGATCCTGAAGCTGAGGCTCCAAGACTTTGGCCACCTCATGAGAAGAGAAGACTCCCTGGAAAAGACCCTGATGTTGGGAAAGATGGAGGGCACAAGGAGAACAGAGGACGAGATGGTTGGACAGTGTTCTCGAAGAGACCAGCATGAGTTTGACCAAACTGTGGGAGGCAGTGGAAGACAGGAGTGCCCGGCGTGCTCTGGTCCATGGGGTCACGAAGAGTCGGACATGACTAAACGACTAAACAACAACAACAACAACATACTACAATGAGCATTTCTCCTGGTGCAACTTCTTGTTGATCATTCATTCATCCCACACTTTTCAGTGCATCTTGGCATCTCTTTCCTCACTCCAAGAAGCCCTTTTTGGGAACAGAGGGCTTGCTTGTTTTAAAGTGGATATATTTTGCTAAAGTGCTTCAATCCATTTTAATTGCACAAAGCTAAATTTTTGGTATGCACGTGACCCTGATGGCTGAGAGCCACAATGGCTAAAGGTGAACCTCAGTGGTCCTAAGCAGTGTATCTGAGGGCAGGTTGACACGCGCAAGCAGGATCCTAAATACAGTCCGCAGCTCCACAAGCCAAACAGCCAATTCAATGTTGCTTCTTTAAAGGCCTAAGAAACCCAAACAGCTGCTTGCAGGGGCATTCAGAGTTTCAAGGTGGTCCAAAGTTTTAACATGCGCAAGCATTATTTGGTCATGCGCAAGCATTATTTGTGCATGCACAAGCATTATTTGCACATGCATAAGCGTTATTTCCAGTGCACATCCGGGTCAGATGAGGCCCGTGCACATGCGCACAAGCTATTTCCAGTGCTCCTCCGACCCGGAAGTGCGCCGCAAATAGCGTGTGCGCACGTGTATGGGCACGCGCTCCCCTGCCCTCTGGCCCGCCGTGCGATTGGCGCTGGAGACACCGGCCCGAGGCATGTTAAGTTTGCTGACCCCTGGTGTAGATCTTTCTGGTGCCACCATAACTGAAGAGAATGCAAGGGGGGGGGAGTACATCAAAACGTAAGAGGCTGCTGGATCCGGCCAATGGCCCATCCAGTCTAGCATCCTGTTCTCAAATGCGACAGCTGCATGCCTGTAGGAAACTGCAAGCAGGATGCGACCACAAGCGCCCTCTCTCCTTCTGGGCTTTCCAGCAACTGGCCTTCGGAATCATTGCTGCCAACATGACTAGCAGCCTTCGAAAGCCCTCTCTCCTGTACCCTCCTCCTATGCAAATGAGTTCTATATGTATGTACTTCATGAAAAGGTAGAATAATAATAATAATAATAATAATAATAATAATAATAATAATAATAATTATTATTATTATTATTATTATTATTATTATTATTTATACCCCGCCCTTCCTGGTTCAAAAACCGGGCTCAGGGTGGCTAACAACAAATTTAAAACACTTAATTGTATTAACAATTCTGTCATAAGACAAACAAGCGGGACTGCAATGGCAAAAATTAAAATTTCCAATTTAACCAGGTGCCTGGGTTAAAAAAGCACAGAACACTTTCAAATAGATTGAACAACTAATGGTTTTAGCAGCAGCTCCCATGTCATTTTTCACTTTACAGTATGCAGCTAGGCAGATTTGCCTCGGGTTTTCCTTTGGGGGGCAAATCCAAAGTCACTAGACAAAAAAAATGTGAGATTGGTTCTGGCTGAGGGCAACATCAATGAGAATGATGCCCAGAGATCTTGGAATCAAATCACCTCTGCAACTTACGGTCAAGCCCAGTTTCGACAAGTCCCTCTGACTCCCAGCTGCCGGAAACTCCATTGCCTTTACGTCCTGCTTGTGGGAAGCGATGTGCTCTTTAAACAGTCATGGCTTCCCCCAGAGAATTCTGGGAGCTGTGGTTAGTTAAGGGCACTGAGGGTTGTTAGGAGACCTACAATTCCCAGAATTCCCTGAGAAGATGGCTTGATTGTTAAACCACTCTGGGAATGGTAGCACCCGGCAGGAAATAGGAGGGACCCTAATTACTCTTTGGTGAGACGCGAGTGGCGCTGTGGGTTAAACCACAGAGCCTAGGACTTGCCGATCAGAAGGTCGGCGGTTTGAATCCCCGTGACGGGGCGAGCTCCCGATGCTCAGTCCCTGCTCCTGCCAACCTAGCAGTTCGAAAGCACGTCAAAGTGCAAGTAGATAAATAGGTACTGCTCCGGTGGGAAGGTAAACGGTGTTTCCGAGCGCTGCTCTGGTTCGCCAGAAGCGGCTTAGTCATGCTGGCCACATGACCCGGAAGCTGGACGCCGGCTCCCTCAGCCAATAAAGTGAGATGAGCGCTGAAACCCCAGAGTCAGCCACGACTGGACCTAATGCTCAGGGGTCCCTTTATCTTTTAATTACTGCACCTTTAACAAACTACTGCTCCTAGAATTCTTTGGGGTAGCCGCGGCTGTTCAAAGTGGTATCATGGTACTTTAAATGCATGGTATGGCTTCAGCCAGAGCCGACAGGGCTGTTTTTATGGTCTTCCTTCTTAGGGGTCATTTGCAAGGTCGCAGGCCTTTATTCCAGATTAATGGAAAGATCAGATGCCTGCGACGCAGGAGAGGTCTCTTGGTGGCTACTAGCCATGATTACGCTTGTCATCTGACCGGCTCTTGGCCGGCACGCCGTCGTTTCTCATGTCCAGGCTTCCTGCCATTTCACGCAATTAAAAAGAGAGCGAGAGATAAGTTACCAGCTGCGTTCGGAGCTGTTGCCATTTCTGGACAAAGGGACAGCGCCGATCTGTTGCAGGAGGGCAGAGGAGGTGCCGATTCCCAACATTTCTCCCCAAGGCAGAGAAAAACAAAATCATCTGTTGTTGTAGGGTGGGGAGGCGAGTGCTCAGTGCCTTCTCGCATTCTGCCTCAGCGCTGTGAAAGAAGTCCCTGAATGATATCCGAATGCGCTCTTCACATTGTCACAGCGCTGGCTCTTTGGCAGGGAGGGAGAGCAGAGTAGGGCCGTAGCTCAGGAGGAAAGGCTTTGCAAGCAGAACATCTCCTTCCTGCACTCCTGGTCCCTTCCTGGTACTGCTGCTCAAAAAAAGAGTTCAGGTAAGAAGACAGGGAGCCATTGCCAGCCGGAGTCGACAGCACACCAAGCTCATTTTTGTTTGGGACCTTTATAATAATAAAGAAAGAATAATTTTTTATTTATATCCTGCCCTTCCCGGTTCAGAAAACCAGGCTCAGTGCAGCTAACAACAAATTTAAAACACTTAATTGATGCAACAAAAAACAGCATAAAACGTGAATAACGATCAATTCAGAATTCAAAAATCAATTTAGGGGGGAAATCCATCCAATAAACATTAGATGATCACCAGGGCTAGCTGGCTAAGTTACTGCTATTTGGGCCAGCGAGGAGACCAGGGGGAAATTAGATGTGGGATCCCAGAGCAGGTAATCTTCATAAAAAGGGGAGGGGGAGGGAAGGAAGGAAGGGGAATAAAAGATCCGGCTAAGTTCAAATTGAAAGCCAGGCGGAATAGCTCTGTCTTACAGTCCCTGCGGAAGGAAGTGAAAACCTGCAGGGCCCTGGTCTCCTGGGACAGAGCATTCCACCAGGTCGGAGCCATCACTGAGAAGGCCCTGGCCCTGGTGGAGGATAGTCTGACTTCCTTAGGGCCCGGGACCTCTAAACTATGATCACTGCCTTCCCACCACATGCACGAAATCAAGGTGTGCAAGGCAGCTTATAATGTATCAAATCACAACAAGGGAAATAAGGGGAGATAGGCGTAGCTTAGTGCAGCATTCGCCAACTTGGTGCCCTCCAGCTGTTCTGGACTACAGTCCCCATCAGCCCCAACCAGCAGAGTGGATTCCCGTGTACCTCCCACACCCAGGAGATTCCATTCTTCCTGAATTTTGCATTGCAGGAGGGTTGGACTAGATGACCCTCAGAACCCTTTCCAGCTCTATAGTTCTATGACTCTATGACTTGCCCGGTGTTCTGATCCCACTGGAAAACTTGTCTTTCTTGTTTCCAGGCTCGTCCTCACTTCCACCCATCCCATACCTAGAAAGCATGGGTCCAAGCAGTTTTGCTTTCTCCTGGAAAGCCCATTCTTTGGCACTAAACGGTAAAGGTAAAGGGACCCATGACCATTAGGTCAAGTCGTGACCGACTCTGGGGTTGCGGTGCTCATCTCGCTTTATTGGCCGAGGGAGCCGGTGTACAGCTTCCGGGTCATGTGGCCAGCATGACTAAGCCGCTTCTGGCGAGCCAGAGCAGCGCACGGAAACGCCGTTTACCTTCCCGCCGGAGCGGTACTTATTTATCTACTTGCACTTTGACGTGCTTTCGAACTGCTAGGTTGGCAGGAGCAGGGACCAAGCAACGGGAGCTCACCCTGTCACGGGGATTCAAACCTCCGACCTTCTGATCAGCAAGCCCAAGGCTCTGTGGTTTAATCCACAGCGCCACCCGCGTCCCTCTTTAGCACTAAATCAGAGCAAATGTCAATCTGGATAAAACATAGTTGCTGTGATTCAGCAGTAAACAGTGGGTTTACCCTGGGGGGAAGTGCCAGGGCAAGAGGAATTGTGGATGAACCCAGAAACTTGACCCTGCCTTGTTAGTCCACCCCCCCCCAAACTGAGGTTTTTGGACAGAGGTTGGGTGGCAACCTAGGAGGGATTCTTTAGCTGTGGTTCCTTCATTGCTGAGGGTTGGTATGGATGACCTTTGGGGGTCCCTCTCAATTCTACACTTCGATCCTTCTCTGACATCCAAAAGCCCCTCCGAGCCCCTTGCTGTTCCACAGCAGCTCCCATCTGCTTATCAATCCCAGGAGGGGCAGGAACTTGGCGACTTGACATCAGGGCCGGTCGCTTGGTGGAGTTTCCGACACAGGATGGAGGAAACAAAGGATGGCTGGCGTAAAGGAAAAGCCGCCTTCCTGGGGCAGGAGCAGAGCGAGGACGAGGCATGGAGCACGAAGCAAAGAAAGGCAAGAAGGTGAGTGCAGGGGGGGGGGCAAATGCCGTATGGGGTTGCTTTTCTGTGAATGGGGGTGTTGGGTGCTTTATGGGGTGAAGGGACGACACAACATCAGTTTCCACCTCTTCAACCTGACCTGATGAGGAAGGCTGAGTTGTGTTTCTGGATCTCTTAAGGGAGCCGGCAACAGCCAAGGTTATGGGTAGGCAATTAAGGCCCAGGGGCCGGATGCGGCCCAATCGCCTTCTCAATCTGGCCTGCGGACAGTCCGGGAATCAGCGCATTTTTACATGAGTAGAATGTGTACTTTTATTTAAAATGCACCTCTGGGTTATTTGTCGGGCATAGGAATTTGTGCATTTCCCCCCCCCCCAAAAAAAATACAGTCCAGCCCCCCACAAGGTCTGAGGGACAGTGGACTGGCCCCCTGCTGAAAAAGTTTGCTGCCCCCCAGTCCAGGTGTTTCAGACTAAAATTCCCATGTGTTGTAGTCCAAAACATCCGTCAGGCACCAGGCTGGCATGGGCTGTGTAAGGTGTTCGGGGAACCCCAACTGCCCTATGCAAACGCCACACAGCCTTTTTCCTAAGCCACAAAAAGGATTCGGCCCTTAGAAAAGGGGAGGAGCCAGCAAACAATGGGGCCTCCACTGTCAGCATGCCGTGAAACGAGACAGCCGTGCACCACAGAATCTATTTTGGAACAGCCGTTTCCATCACTGTTTTCTGCCCGTCCCCAGCCCCATGTCGCTATCCGGCGACTCCCAGAGCTTTGATTGAGCTGGCCCCAGAATTCCATCCTGCAAGCTGAGTGCCAGGGTTTGCAAAAATAAGTGCAATGCATCAGAGCAAACTGAGTAATTACCTGTGACTTTAATCAGGGGCATAGGAGGGGGGGCGGAGGAGGCGGTCAACCCCAGGTGCCACTCTAAGGGGGTGACAAGATGGCCCCTGCCTCCCCCCGGCTGTAGAGTGGCCGAGGGCGCACACAGTCCATATGGGCGCCACTCACACGTCATCCGTACAGGCTGCCGCTCTCGCGCGCTGTCCATATGGACGTCTGTACGGGCTACCGTGCATGCGCACTCCATACGGGATGCCGCAAATGCGCAATCCGTACGGGATGCTGCTCGCACAGCAGTCTGTACAGCAGCCGCGCGTGAGCAGCAGCCCGTACGGAGTGCGCATGTGCGGCATTCCGTACGGACTGTGCATATGCAGTATTCCATATGGAGTGTGCACGCATGGGATGCCGCACATGTGCAGTCCGTATGGGATGCTGCTTGCAAAGCAGTCTGTACAGCAGCCGCGCATGAGGGGCAGGCCGTACGGACTGTGCATATGCAGTATTCCATATGGAGTGTGCACGCATGGGATGCTGCACATGCGCAGTCCAGATGGGATGCCACCCATGTGGGTCCAGTCAGAGGAGGGGCCATATGGGCCACTTGGCCCGGCCCTCCGATTCCAAAGGGGGCCTCGGTCAGCATATTCACAATCGCAGGGGGTGCACTGGGGCGAACACGGAGGCGCAAAGGTGGTGGTGGGCGGATTCCCTGGGGCCTTGGCTGGCAGCGCGAGAGAAAAGCTTCCCTGGTGTATAAGACTTCAGTTATCCCCAGGGTAAAAAGGGGGGCACATTATCTACCTGGCCCGGGCCTCTGCCTGGCTCTGCAAGGACCTGCGCACATGTGCACTCAGTACGGGCTGCCCCGTCCCAGGTGCCAGAAAGGGTTCCTCCGCCACTGACTTTAATCAATCTTGGGTTAGGTGACAGGGCTCTGCTGCTGGGATTGGTTTCCAACACTTTCACATTTTAGAAACAAACTGTTACACATCAGAATGTAGGAATCTGCCTTGGACTGAATCAGATCGTTGGGCCATCTCTCCCAGTACTGCTCACACTGGCTGGCAGCAGCTTTCCAGGGCTTCAGACAGCCTATATTCCCAGCCCGACCTTGGGAAGTAATAGTCCTACTCTATTCTGCCTTGGTCAGACCACACCTGGAGTCCTGTATCCAGTTCTGGGCACCACAATTTAAGAGGGATATTCACAAGCTGGAAGGTGTGCAGAGGAGAGCGACCGAGATGGTCAAGGGTCTGGAAACCAAGCCTGATGAGGAATGGTTGAGGGAGCTGGGTATGTTTAGCCTGGGAAAGAGGAGACAGGATAACCATCTTTAAGTATCTGAAGGGCGGTCACACAGAAGATGGAGCAAACTAGCTTTCTCCTGGTCCAGAGGGGGCAACCGAACCAATGGCTTCAAGTTACAAGAAAGGTGATTCCGACCAAACCTGAGGAAGACCTTTCTCATGGAAAGAACTGCTCAGCAGTGGAACAGACTTTCTTGCACTCTCCTTAAAAACTGGAGGTTTTTAAACAGAGGTTTGGGGGGGATCTGTGAAGGGGTTGAAAGGAGAGAGAGAGAGAGAGAGAGAGAGAGAGAGAGAGAGAGAGAGAGAGAGAGAGAGATGGGAATTATGTTCTTACATTTTATTGCATAGTGTTTGTGCAGGTAATTCTATTTCAGAATCACCTGAAAGCTGTTCATGCCTCTTACTTACCTGGCATTGACACTTTGTCACTCACCGCAACTGAGATGCCTTCAAGGTAGAGGAGCGCTGGAAGGGGTGGGCGGATGTGCTCTCTGTACATGATCAGAGGAGCTCCCCAAATAATAATAATTAATAATTTTTTATTTATATCCCACCTTTCCCGGTTCAGAAAACCAGGCTCAGGGCGGCTAACAACAAATTTCATCGTTTAGTCGTGTCCGACTCTTCGTGACCCCCTGGACCAGAGCACACCAGGCCCTCCTGTCTTCCACTGCCTCCTGCAGTTTGGTCAAACTCATGCTGGTAGCTTCGAGAACACTGTCCAACCATCTCGTCCTCTGTCGTCCCCTTCTCCTTGTGCCCTCCATCTTTCCCAACATCAGGGTCTTTTCCAGGGAATCTTCTCTTCTCATGAGGCGGCCAAAGTCTTGGAGCCTCAGCTTCAGGATCTGTCCTTCCAGTGAGCACTCAGGGCTGATTTCCTTCAGAATGGATCGGTTTGATCTTCTTGCAGTCCATGGGACTCTCAAGAGTCTCCTCCAGCACCAGAATTCAAAAGCATCCATTCTTTGGCGATCAGCCTTCTTTATGGTCCAGGTCTCGCTTCCATACATCACTACTGGGAAAACCATGGCTTTAACTAGATGGACCTTTGTCGGCAAGGTGATGTCTCTGCTTTTTAAGATGCTGTCTAGGTTTGTCATTGCTTTTCTAAAACACTTAATTGATGCAACAAAAAACAGCATAAAATACAGTATAAAATGTGAATAACAATAAATTCAGAATTCAAAAATCAATTAGGGGGGAAATCCGTCCAATAAACATTAGATGATCACCAGGGCTAGCTGGCTAAATTAGTCCTACTTGGGCCAGCGAGGGGACCAGGGGAGAATTACGGTAGCAGTGGGATCCCAGAGCGCGTGATCCTCATAAAAAGGGGAGAGGAAGGGAACTGAGGCGAACAGGTATTGTACTGGCCCAGCAAGTCCCAGGACTCAGCCCAGGCTCATCTCAAGCCTTGCACAATCTTTTCAAGAGAAGCGAATGTGTTTGCCGCTCTTGGTTTAGCTTTGGGAATTGGGGGGGGGGGGGCAATGATGTCTTCTCCCCCGCCCTGCCCCCATCCTGAGCAGATGGGCCTGGGTGGCCTTTCCCCACCCTGTCGCAGTTCCAGCACCATCCGAAGCCTCTGGGGATACATTTCCCCTCCAGCTGCCCAAGGCGAAGCCCAGCTGTCAGCCTGGGCTCCTGGCCGAAAAAACAGCAGCAGACGATCCCAAGACCAGCATGTTAAATTGGTTTGCTTGGGCATCACCCATGGGGCAAAGAGAAGGCAGTTGTTGGGTGCCTGAAGCAGGTGGTCCCAATGTCTCCCCTGCCTCCACTCTAACTGTCTAGAGCAGGGGTCCCCATACTAAGGCCCATGGGCCAGATAAGGCCCAAGGGACTCGTTTATCCGGCCCACAGCTACCCCCGCCACCCGCTCTTACCCACGCTGCGCGACTGCCCACTTCTGGGTCGGAGGAGCACCGGAAATTGCTTGTGCACATGTGCAAGCATTATTTGCGCATGCACAAGTGTTATTTGCACATGTGCAAGTGTTATTTGCGCATGCACAAGTGTTATTTGCACATGTGAAAGCGTTATTTGCACATGCACAAGCATTATTTGCGGTGCACATCTGGGTCAGAGGAGGCCCGTGCACATGCGTACAAGCTATTTCCGATGCTCCTATGACCCAGAAGTGTGCTGGAAATAGCGTATGTGCAAGCGTATGGGCATGCACTCCCCTGCCCTCCGGCCCACTGTGTGATCGGCGCTGGAGACACCGGCCCGAGGCGCGGTAAGTTTGCTGACCCCTGGTTTAGAGGCCTCCTGATCCATCATAAGGTTTTCCAGTTCAAGCCCCACAGAAGTGAACGGGAGCTGCAAAAGATCCTACATCAGTGAGATTTTTGCACAGGGAAATTTCCCCAGGGGTGTGTGTCATATCTGCAAACCCCTGCACCTGAAGGATCCATCCACCTCACTTTGTGGCCAGGTGACCTGTTGATGGAGAATTCATCCTGATTTGTTGGCAGGGAGTTTGGGTAACACCGGCTGTTTAATGAACGTGCATTGCAATTTGTTTGCGATGATTATCTTAATGCAGTGGTTCCTGAACTTTTTTGAGCTGCCTTCCTCTTGGATCCATAAATGCCGTGGACCCCGGTGCCCTCTATCCTATAGAAAGCATCATCCAGAATAGTGGTTTGCATGTTATAATAATAATAATTTATTATTTATACCATGCCCATCCGGCTGGGTTTCCCCAACCACTCTGGGCAGCTTCTAACAAAGTATTAAAATACAGTTGTCTGTCAAACATTAAAAGCTTCCCTAAACAGGGCTGCCTTCAGATGTCTTTTAAAAGTCTGGTAGTAGCTGTTCTCTTTCACACCTGATGGGAGGGCATTCCACAGGGTGGGTGCCACTACCGAGAAGGCCCTCTGCCTGGTTCCCTGTAACCTCACTTCTCGCAATGAGGGAACCGCCAGAAGGCACTCGGAGCTGGACCTCAGTGTCTGGGCAGAACGATGGGGGTGGAGACGCTCCTTCAGGTATACTGGACCGAGGCCCTTTAGGGCTTTCAAGGTCAGCACCAACACTTTGAATTGTGCTCGGAAACGTACTGAGAGCCAATGCAGATCTCTCAGGACCGGTGTTATGTGGTCCCGGCAGCCGCTCCCAGTCACCAGTCTAGCTGCCGCATTCTGGATTAGTTGTAGTTTCCGGGTCACCTTCAGAGGTAGCCCCACTAAGGAAAATAATAACACAGTAAAATTCAAAGCAGCGACAATTAATTGCACAAAATCCAATTAAAACGATTAAATTCAATTAAAACTGATGATTTCGAAGTCTGATAGTCATTGACCTCTCATGCCCCCTACCTCTTAGTGTCCCCCACTGCCCCCCCAGGAGTCGCTACTACCCACCTGAGGAAACCACGGGCTCTTTTTAAGGAAAGGGCTGGTGCCTTGACGCTTTTATGATGATATGTATGTTTCAATAGATTATAGATAAATTCTATTGATGTTTAATTGGTGCCTGGAAAGCATGGGGCGAAAGGTCAATGTGGATGAGCCCTTAACGTGTGGAACTGGATGAGATTAGCTGGAAACTGAGGCAAAACTTCTGGAGAGAGGAAGGGGCTACCTAGTTGCTTTCTGGGAATGTGAGAGAAGGGTCTGTGCGGAGTGACAGAGGCTGGGTTTCCTTGCCCGGTGTCATCTCTTCTTCCTTCCTGTTGATTGCTGTAGCAGGAGCAAAGATAAATAATGCAAAATAGCAATGATATGCAAATTGCATTCAATTAGGCTGCAGGCTTTTTATTTCCTTGATACAGAACTTAATTTGGCCTTCTGGCAGAGAGCGCGCTCAGAGCCATATGCATTCATCACCGAGTCTGGACGAAGCCATGGAATCATAGAATTGTGGGGTTGGGAGGGACTCCCAAAGGTCATCTATTCCAACCCCATGCAGTGCAGGAATTTCAGCTAAAGCATCCCTGACAGATGGCCATCCAACCTCTGCTTGAAAACCTCCACCACCTTCTGAGGGAATCTGCTCCACAATCCACAGTCAAACCGCTCCTAGTGTCAGAAAGTTATTCTTAATGTTTAGTCAAAATCTCCTTTCTCGTCATTTGAATCCATTGATTCAAGCCTTACTGTGCTGGTCCCGTGGGTCAACCGAGAGGCGAGGTCCGAGTCCAGTCCAAGGTCGAAGGAGCAATATGGAGGCAGTCCGTAAAAGCTGAAGGTGGGTGCAGGGCAGGGAGTCTGGTGAGGTCAGGAGCTCAGGCAGGAAAGCAGGACAGGGTTCAGGCAGGAACAGGCAACCTAAAAAGTTGCTCCTGCAACTTGGTACTGGGGCTGGCCGGCTTTTATCTGCCCTTAGGCATAGGGCGGCCCCGATCCTCAGGTGGCTCGCCTCTCCTGGCCTGGAGGCAGGCACTCCTCCTGCGGGAACTTAGTTCCCTCCGCCTCTCTGCCCTGAGCCTCTGCAGCTCAGGAGAGGCTGGAGGGTCACCGGACCCAGAGGCAACCTCAGCTTCCCCTGACGGGGCTGAGAGTGGAGCAGCTACAGGCAATGGGTCCTCCATCACCTCAGGAGCCAGAGCAGATTCAGCTGATGCCTGCACCTGAGGATCCAGCACAGGTGAGGATCCTTCAGGCTCAAGCCCCAGCCCCGGCTCAGCTGGTTCTGGAGGCGGGGAATCCTGCGCAGGCTGGGATTCCTCAGGTTCAGCATCCGAGTCCGAATCCCAGGCCATGACATTTACCTTCTGCAGCAGCAGCAGCAGAAAACAAGCTTGCCCTATTTTCCATGTGATTGCCCTTCAAATATTTGAAGACGGCTACGTCTCCTCTTCTCCAGGCTAGCCATACCTTGATCATCTCGGTCGCCCTCCTCTGCACACCTTCCAGCTTGATCTAGACCAGGGTTCCCCAAACATGGGTCTCCAACAGTTTTGGGACTACAGTTCCCATCACCCCTGGTCCACTGGTCCTGCTAGCTAGGGATGATGGGAGTTGTAGTCGAACAACAGCTGGAGACCCAACTTTGGGGAATCCTGGACTTCTGTTTATGCAGCCTGGGATTGCATCGGCTTATTTTGCTGCTGCATCGCACTGTTGGCTCATGTTTGCAACGAGGGCATCTGCCGGCATCTGGACCGCCTGCAGCCCATTCTCCATCACCCTCCTGTTGCGACTTTACTGATGGGGCCTCTGCTTCTGCCTGCTTCCCCAACAGGGCTTCGTGTCACCAATCAAGAGGCTTGTCTTCCCAAAGGCAGCCCGAAGGCAGGCCCTCAAGAGCAGCCTCTGCCGCCGCCCTCTTCACTCTGTCCCGCTCTACCCTCCGGACTATCTCATTGACCCTCAGATCCTCCTGCACGACTACGTGGAAAAGGAAGTGAAGGTGAGGGTGCCCAAGGGGCAGAGTGCAGAACTTGCTGGTATCAACGCAGCAACTGAGGACCACGTGATACATTTTCTGCCGGTGTGGATTTTGAGAGGAGGGTTTTCCCCTTGGTTATGCATTTGTGAGAACTCAAGCTTTTAGTGTGCTATACCTTACGTTCCTAGGGACGCGGGTGGCGCTGTGGGTTAAACCACAGAGCCTAGGACTTACCGTACTTGCCAATCAGGAGGTCGGAGGTTCAAATCCCTGTGATGGGGTGAGCTCCCGTTGCTCGGTCCCTGCTCCTGCCAACCTAGCAGTTCAAAAATTATGTCAAAGTGCAAGTAGATAAATAGGTACCGCTCCAGCGGGAAGGTAAACGGCGTTTCCATGCACTGCTCTGGTTTGCCAGAAGTGGCTTAGTCCTGCTGGCCACATGACCCGGAAGCTGCACGCTGGCTCCCTCGGCCAATAAAGCGAGATGAGCGCCGCAACCCCAGAGTCAGTCACGACTGGATCTAATGATCAGGGGACCCTTTACCTTTACCTTATGTTCCTATGCAATTAAAACTTCCAAACTATTTGACAGCCTAAATTACGAAAACATCCCAAAATGATGCAAAGTGTGTTCTGGTTCTGCGCAATCTGTCCTCCTCACCATAGATCCATCCAGATAGACCCTTCTGCTTTCAGCATAGAAACATCACTTAGGAGATTCCTGCCTTAGCTCTGTCCCACTTATAACCTTATCTCTTTATCTCCAGTTTTTAGGTCACCTGACTTGGGTAACGACTTCCTTGAATCCCTCCAGCCGCGACGAGCTGTTGCAGCTACTGGACACCGCAAGGGTAATAATAATAATAATAATAATAATAATAATAATAATAATACCCCGCCCATCTGGCTGAGTTTCCCCAGCCACTCTGGGCGGCTCCCAATCGAGTGTTAAAAACAATACAGCATTAAATATTAAAAACTTCCCTATACAGGGCTGCCTTTAGATGTCTTTTAAAGATAAGATAGCTGCTTATTTCCTTCACATCTGAAGGGAGGGCATTCCACAGGGCAGGTGCCACCACCGAGAAGGCCCTCTATCTGGTTCCCTGTAACCTCACTTCTCGCAGTGAGGGAACCACCAGAAGGCCCTCTGCGCTGGATCTCAGTGTCTGGGCTGAACGATGGGGGTGGAGACGCTCCTTCAGGTATACAGGACAGAGGCCGTTTAGGGCTTTAAAGGTCAGCACCAACACTTTGAATTGTGCTCGGAAATGTACTGGGAGAGAATGCAGATCTCTCAGGACTGGTGTTATGTGGTCGTGGCGGCCGCTCCCAGTCACCAGTCTAGCTGCCGCATTCTGGATTAATTGCAGTTTCCGGGTCACCTTCAAAGGTAGCCCCACGTAGAACGCATTGCAGTAGTCCAAGCAGGAGATAACTAGAGCATGCACCACTCTGGCAAGACAGTCCGCAGGCAGGTACCTTCCAATGTACTTCAATGCGCTTTGGTGTTGTTCAATTAACAGTCCTATGCTTGGAACGGAAACTGCCCGCTTGGATGGTCGCGAAGGGATGCAGAGGTGCTGAAGAGACTTGTGACAGGCGCCACTAGGGAGAACCACTAGGATGAAGAAGTTATGTCGCCATGTCTCGGCTGCCAAAAAAACTGGGATGCTATATATCCCAGGTGCTCCAGCCCAGGTGACAAAGCATCTTGGGCCAATCCTTCTAATCCTTTTCTGAAGCTACCTATCTGGTGGTCATCAGCAGCAGCACATCATGTGGCAGTGAAGCATGTACGTTTAGGCACAGAGACTATTCTGCCTTTCGCTGTGGTGTTTAGCTTGGCTGACTTGCCTGAGTCAATATCATAGAAGTGTTAAGTTGGGAGGAACCCCAAGGCTCATCTAGTCTAACCCCCTGTGCTTTTCTGCATTGATGGGATGGCCTCATAGTCCAGATTCCCCCAACTTGGAGTCCCCCAGGGGCTGATGGGAGTTGTGGTCCAGAGCAGCTGTCCTGGAGGACTACAGCTTGGGGAAGTCCTTCCCAGGGATGCAAAACTGGGCACCATTTAACGGGTTCCCACCCCTTTTTGCTCCACCTTTCCTGCAGCAACTGAAGGAGCTTCCTCTGAAGACAACCCCGGAGCAGGATAGCATCTTGAGCCTTTCGGCCCGCTGCCTGCTTCTTACCTGGAGGGACAACGAGGAGCTCATCCTGAGGATCCCCACCCACGAAATTGCAGCTGCCTCCTACCTGCGGGACGATGCCTTGCACCTCCTGGTGCTCAAAACAGGTGTGGGTCGGTTCAGGTAACCTGGAGGATTCCCGACTAGAGAATTCCCACCTGGTTGAAAATGGATCAGGCCACTTCCAAGCCATGGGGCTCAGGGCAGAATGCGTGTTTCTGCATGTGCTGGCTCAGTTGGTACACACTATTAGCAATATCTTTCTCCTTTTCTCTTGCAATAATTTTTTTTTTATACCTTATATACATTTTTATTTAAAAAATTTAACATATCACTTCCAACAGTCATACAACATAACTTCTCATCTTATACAGTATTTTGGACTTCCATCAACACCTCTGATGAGTTTCCGTTTTTATCACTTATTCCACATTTCTTACATATAATTATCCTTAACTAATAATAATAATAATAATAATAATAATAATAATAATAAATTTTATTTATATCCCGCCCTCCCCAGCCGAAGCCGGGCTTAGGGCGGCTAACAACAATCAAATAATGCAACCCTCTTAAAACATTTCATTATAAAAATTAATTAAAATCAAATTGATGGCAACCGTTAAGCAAAAATTCTATGCAGATTGCCAAAGGAGGTTCTCTTCTTGCAATATTTCAAATAATCCACCTTACAAAACTTCTTTTCTCTTGCAATAATTTTTATTGGGTTTTTTACGGAATTGATACAAAGAAGTACCAAGAACAAGTCAAAACATTTCCCTCTAATTTCTCCTGAGTTCAGGTGTTTGGCCAGGATAACCAGCTCTCCTCGGCTGTAATGTGTGAACGCGCAGGATTTGCTCACCTGGTTACTTATAGCAGCATGGGTCTTCCATTCCCAAAACACAGCCTTATTTTGCAACGAGTTGTTGCCAACTTGGAAGCAAATGACCATTGCTATCTCCCAGCCTAACCTGCTTCACAAGGTTGTTCTGAGGTTAGACCAAGAGAAATCCATTCACTATTATCCTGACAGGTTAGAGATAAGCAAATACAGCTTCTTCTCCATTGGAGTTCCCTAAGCGCCACCGCTTGTCGTGCATAAAATCAGAAAATTGCAGAGGCAGAAGAGACCCAGGGGGTCATCTAGATCAACCCCCCTGCAATGCAGGAAAACTTAAAAACCTCTGCTATAAAACTTCCAGAGGAAAGAGAGTCCACCACCTTCCGAGGGAGTCTGTGTTAGAGTTGTTCCCTGATCTGAACCTTGCGTACGAATGGTGTGTCTCCACTGCAGTAAAGGGCTTCAAAGTTTTACTGCGGTTCAATAAACTTTCCTCGCTCTGGTCCCAAAGGGAAATCCCAAGCTTGTTCTTCCTTGCAGAACTTCTCTGCAATGAGCTGCTGCTGCTACAGTGGAACTTCAGTTTTCGAACGTAATCCGTTCCGGAAGACCGTTCGACATCTGAAATGTTCAAAAACCGAGGCACAGAGGGCTGTTGGCAAATTGAATTGAGTTAGCAAAATTGACGGATTTAATAAGGCATAAACCCAAAACTATGGCACAGAAACAATGGGAATGTTTAAATGAATATTTACACAAGCAGGGCTCAAATGCAAAAGTTGTGCTTAGACTAACCTTGTGAAGAATATAAAGAATACAAAGATTTGATGGATTATGAAAGAACTAATATTTTAACTAGGATTTATATATTGTAATGTTTAAAGTATAAATTTGGTATTATTGATTATGAAAAATATTTCTTTTCCTTTTCTTTTATCTTTTTCCTTTTTTTCTTTTCTAGTCTGCATTTTTGAAAATACGTAGACAAATGTGTTTACAATGTTATGTATGGACTTTTGTTTCGATTTCCTTTTTCTACTTATTTTCTTGTAATATATAATAAATAAATAAATAAATTTAAAAAGAGAGAGAAAACTGAAAAACACACAGCGGAAGCCATTCGACTTCCGAGGCGCGTTCGGAAGCGGAAGCATTTACTTCCGGGTTTTAGGCGTTCAGGTTCCGAAACGTTCGTCAACAGAGACGTTCAAGAACCGAGGTTCCACTGTACTAGCTGTCATGGACTGGCTGGACACGGAGGAGGAGTGGAAGGCAGCAGCTGGGGAGCCCCCAAGGGAAGAAAACTCAGAGCCAGGGGGTTGGGGGTGGGATGGTGATGAGTGGTCAAAGGGAGAAACGGGAGAAGACTGAGAGGAGGAGAAGGTTTCAGCAGCATTTAGTGAGCTTTTCTTAGACACTGTACTTCTGCAGATGCAGCCTAGAATTGTTGTTGTTTAGTCATTTAGTCGTGTCCGACTCTTCGTGACCCCCTGGACCAGAGCATGCCAGGCACTCCTGTCTTCCACTGCCTCCCACAGTTTGGTCAAACTCATGCTGGTAGCTTCGAGAACACTGTTCAACCACCTCGTCCTCTGTCGTCCCCTTCTCCTTGTGGCCTCCATCTTTCCCAGCATCAGGGTCTTTTCCAGGGAGTCTTCTCTTCTCATGAGGTGGCCAAAGTCTTGGAGCCTCAGCTTCACAATCTGTCCTTCCAGTGAGCGCACAGGGCTGATTTCCTTCAGAACGGAGAGGTTTTGTTATGTACTGAGTTGAATAGGATCCAAAATGCAGCAGTCTGATTGGTCCTAGAACAATAGGATTTAGAATGCAGCAGTCTGATTGGTCCTGGAACAATGCAGCAGTATGATTGGTCCGCAGGAGCCACCCAAACCAGCTCCAGGTGGAAGTGAATCCACAACCTGATTGGCCTACAGGAGAATCCCAGAATTAGCCAATCACGTGCAGCCCATTGTATAAATAATGTATACAAAGCAGATATTTTGGGGAAACATTCATTCCTCACTACTATGAGCTGAATAAGGTAAAGGTAAAGGTAAAGGTACCCCTGCCCGTACGGGCCAGTCTTGACAGACTCTAGGGTTGTGCGCCCATCTCACTCAAGAGGCCGGGGGCCAGCGCTGTCCGGAGACACTTCCGGGTCACGTGGCCAGCGTGACATCGCTGCTCTGGTGAGCCAGAGCCGCACATGGAAACGCCGTTTACCTTCCCGCTAGTAAGCGGTCCCTATTTATCTACTTGCACCCGGGGGTGCTTTCGAACTGCTAGGTTGGCAGGCGCTGGGACCGAGCAACGGGAGTGCACCGCACTGCGGGGATTTGAACCGCCGACCTTTCAATCGGCAAGCCCTAGGCGCTGAGGCTTTTACCCACAGCGCCACCCGCGTCCCACTCTGAGCTGAATTATGGTCCAGCTCATGGGCCTTTTTTGCTGCTGCATCACAGTGTTGGCTCACTTGGTTAAGCTTGTGTTGTTGTTCTTATTTTTTCCAGGCTTGGGAGTGGACCCAGTCCCTGCAGGAGGTAGCTCGGATGTTTACCTTGGAAGCAGCCAGGAGAAGAGATTTCCTGGAGGGCCAAATGAGAAGAGACCGGCAGAACCCCGGCAGCTGGGGGGCACGATGGAGCGACGCCACACCATCTGCAGCCTGGACTGGAAGATGGCCCGGGGCGGGCCGGAGGGCAGGCCCAGCGGAGGGGGCAGCCTGGAGCGGAAGCAGGGCACGGGCAGCTGGGAGAAGAGGCAGGGTCCCACAGGCGGCAGGCCCTTTGGGAGCTGGGAGCGCAGGCAGACCTATAGTGGCAGCTGGGAGCGCCGCCCCACAGGCAAAGCTGGGGGCAGCTGGGAGAGGAGGCGACAGGCCTACAGCGGCAGCTGGGAGAGGGGCAAGACCTGGGGCAGCTGGGAGCGCCGGTGGCACACGGGGAACAACCCCCTGGACCCCAAAGAACCCAGCCCCGAAGCCTACTGCAATCTCATCATCCTGGCTGTGGCTAACAGGGTGAGTGGCCAGAAACCGGGTCTCGTCCTCTCTTCAAAATAGACAATCTCTCTCTCTCTTTCATATTTTTAAAAGCTGTTTTTATGAATCAACAAGATAAAAAAAATGATCTATAAAAACAAAAGCAGAAAAAGAAGGGGGGAGCATGTGTATGAAAACAAAAAAGGGGAAGAAAAAGAAAAAGGCAACCCTAGATAGGGAAGTTTTAAAATGTTTTATTACGTTTTTATATATGTTAGAAGCCACCCAGAGTGGCTGGGGCAGCCCAGCCAGGTGTGCGGGTTAATAATAATAATAATGGAATAGGATGCCCCTATTTTCATCGGAAGGGATGCGGGTGGCGCTGTGGGTGAAACCACAGAGCCTAGGGCTTGCGAATCAGAAGGTCGGCGGTTCGAATCCCCGCGACGGGGTGAGCTCCCATTGCTCGGTCCCTGCTCCTATCAGCCTAGCAGTTCGAAAGCACATCAAAGTGCAAGTAGATAAATAGGTACCGCTCTGGCGGGAAAGTAAACGGCGTTTCCATGCGTTGCTCTGTTCGCCAGAAGCAGCTTAGTCATGCTGGCCACATGACCCGGAAGCTGTACGCCGGCTCCCTCGGCCAATAAAGCGAGATGAGCGCCGCAACCCCAGAGTCGGTCACGACTGGACCTAATGGTCAGGGGTCCCTTTAGGTAAAGGTAAAGGTACCCCTGCCCATACGGGCCAGTCTTGCCAGACTCTAGGGTTGTGCGCTCATCTCACTCTATAGGCCGGGAGCCAGCGCTGTCCGGAGACACTTCCGGGTCACGTGGCCAGCGTGACAAAGCTGCATCTGGCGAGCCAGCGCAGCACACGGAAACACCGTTTGCCTTCCCGCTAGTAAGCGGTCGCTATTTATCTACTTGCACCTGGGGGTGCTTTCGAACTGCTAGGTTGGCAGGCGCTGGGACCGAACAACGGGAGCGCATCCCGCCGCGGGGATTCGAACCGCCGACCTTTCGATCGGCAAGCCCTAGGCGCTGAGGCTTTTACCCACAGCGCCACCCGCGTCCCCTACCTTTTACCTATTTTCATCAGAGGAATGCTGGAGGGTATGATATACCACCTAAATAACCACGTCCTCTAGACTGGTCACAAATGATGAAGCAACTCTGGAATGTGGATCTGACTGCCCTTTCTCCCTCGGGTGCAGGACATGGCAGAAGAATCGTGTGCTCTCATCTGCCAGGTTTTCCAGATAATCTACGGGGACCAAACCATTGAGTGTGTGGACCGGGCTGGCTATCACTACACATCCACCATGAAGCGTCCTTGGCTATCTAGCCGGAGTGAGTACATTTAGGGAAGCTTTTAATGTTTGATGCATTACTGTATTTTAATATTTTGTTGGAAGCCGCCCAGAGTGGCCGGGAAAGCCCAGCCAGATGGGCGGGGTATAAATAATAAATAATAATAATAATAATAACAACAACAACAACAACAACATACACAACCGCCTTAGACAGAGTCAGCTCATTCATTTATTTGAACAATTTATATACTGCTTAGCTGCAAGCGTCTCTAAGCAAATTAAAAAGGTAAAGGTACCCCTGCCCGTACGGGCCAGTCTTGACAGACTCTAGGGCCCATCTCACTCAAGAGGCCGGGGGCCAGCGCTGTCCGCAGACACTTCCGGGTCACGTGGCCAGCGTGACATTGCTGCTCTGGCGAGCCAGCGCAGCACACGGAAACGCCGTTTACCTTCCCGCTAGTAAGCGGTCCCTATTTATCTACTTGCACCCGGGAGTGCTTTCGAACTGCTAGGTTGGCAGGCGCTGGGACCGAGCAACGGGAGCGCACCCCGCTGTGGGGATTCGAACCGCCGACCTGACAATCAGCAAGTCCTAGGCGCTGAGGTTTTACCCACAGCGCCACCCGCGTCCCTAAGCAAATTACAAAGTTGCAATGGGGGGGGGGGGAATCAGTTGAAACTATTCAGACAAATATAAATGCATGCTGGAATGAAGAACTTGAGTACAGAGGGACATGTCTCACCTCAACTGGAAAGGAGCTCCATTAAATTGGTTGCATGATACTTTTGCTTTTTCTTTCTTTGCGATCCCTCGCAGCCGAGTAAGATTGTCTTCCGTGAACACGGTCTTAATGGTGTGTCCATAGGTGACTGTGGAGGCCAATTCTGGATCCACACGTCCTTCCACAGTGGGGACATTGGTTCCCGGGTGGGAGTTGATCACGGTGTGGGTTTGCCAAGCATGCCTTCCTCTTAGCACGTTTCTCCCTTTTGTCTTGAGTTCGAGTGGCACCTTTGGTAAAGGCTGTTCTCCAATTGGAGCGCTTGCATACCAGTGTTTCCCAGTTGTCGGAGTTTATACTACATTTTTTTAAGATTTGCCTTGAGAGAGTCATTGAACCTCTTTTGTTGACAACCGGCATTACGCTTTCCATTTTGAAGTTCGGAATAGAGTAGTTGCTTTGGAAGGCATCTGAAGAACATGACCAGTTCAACAAAGTTGAAGAATCAATACCACCCCAGTATTGTCTGTTGTGACTGAACTGTTGTGCCCAAAACTTAGGTATGGGTCTTCAGATGAGTAGAACAGTGCCACTGGTTCCTGAATCTCATTGCAAGCAAACATTTTTTAGCATTGCAAACACCCTTTGGTTAGTGATTAAAAAAAACTGGTGGAAATAGTTTTATGGGTGTCTTCCATATGCTTTAGGCTATGACTTGCCTCAACCCTGACCATTGGGCTTGGCTGACTGTGGACAATGGGATTTGTAGTCCAAAAAATCTGCCAAGTACTGCATGGGCTGTCCCTGGGCCACCTGGTGGGTGCAAAGGATGGAGGGTTGAAGTCTTTCAGCGCAGAAACCTGTTTTCCTATACCCCGTTTAACCCCTTGTGCTGTCTGCTTCCAGGTGAGAGCTGTCGGACGGATGGGACGTACGGCTATGATGCTGATTTCAGCTGCTGTAGCTCTTTGTGAGTCCTGCCCCCCCACACACACACACTGGTAACAAGCGGGATGTCTGGCTGGGGCTGATGGGAGTTGTAGTCCAAAGTGGCTGCACCAACTGGGGCTGATGGGAGTTGACATCGGAACAGTACCTGGTTGTCGAAGGCTGACCTGATTTGTCATTTAATTGGTTATGTTAACCAACTAAGCACCTTTTCATCTGCTAAAAAGGTACCCTATGGGATTCTTTAATAAATCATTTCTAAAACTTGTGGAGATAAGATAGCAGGTACCATTTGGGACGCGGGTGGCGCTGTGGGTTAAACCACTGAGCCTTTTGGGCTTGCCAATCAGAAGGTCGGCGGTTCGAATCCCTGCAACGGGGTGAGCTCCTGTTGCTCGGACCCAGCTCCTACCAACCTAGCAGTTTGAAAGCACGTCAAAGTGCAATTAGATAAATAGGTACCGCTCTGGTGGGAAGGTAAACGGCGTTTCCGTGTGCTGCTCTGGTTCGCCAGAAGCGGCTTAGTCATGCTGGCCACATGACCCGGAAGCTGTACGCCGGCTCCCTGGGCCAATAAAGCGAGATGAGCGCCGCAACCCCAGAGTCGGCCATGACTGGACCTAATGGTCAGGGGTCCCTTTAGCTTTACCTGGTTATGGTAACCAATTAAGCACCTTTTCATCTGCTAAAAAGGTAAAGGAGTTGTAGTCCACTGCACTGGCAATGGGGGCTGATGGGAGTTGTAGTCCAAAATGTCTGCTCCGGCTGGGGACTGCCGGGAGTCGTAGTCCAGAATAGCTGCACTGGCAGTAGGGGCTGATGGGAGTCGTAGTCCACAATGGCTATGCTGGCTGCAGGGGCTGATGGGAGTTGTAGTCCCAGGCCACAATGGGGAAGGCTGACCTAGTCCAACACCACCTCTGCAATTGGGGAGTGGGGAGGAGTGGGGAGGAGGAGACCTTCTTGACAACAGGAGATGGGAAGGGTTACTGATCCACTTGCTTGCTTCCTCCCTCAGCGACGGTTCCCACGACACCTTTGAGGCCTGTTGCAGCGACACTTCGTCCCCCTCCTTCCACCAGTCCCATCACAGCCTGGCCACGGCCTGCAGTGGCAGTGACCAGAGCAACGCTGGCCTGGAGCAACTACAGGACTACATGATCACAGTGCGTGGGGTTTGCGGGGGTGGCCTGGGGGGAGATGCACTTTGGGTGCCCTGAATCCACGAGCCTTGCAATCACTGGGTGCTTCTAAAACCTCCTCCTGGGAGCTGTCCATTCGCATTATTATTGCAAAATTCAAAATCACTACAAAACTATTTAACCTATAAATGTAAACGTAGGCAGCATGATAGACATTTATAGCACTACATAGGCATAGAGCAAGTAGATAGAAGAAAGATATGCACGCATGCACACACACACAGTGCTTTTGGGTGGGACGCAGGGGAACACATACCCCTAAACATTTTGTGAATCTAAGTTTGGCCTTGTTGAGGGGCTGTATTTCAATATGAGTAGGAAAATGAGAGTACCCCTAAACTTTTTTTTTAGAAAAAAAAGCAGTGTGTGTGTGTGTGTATTACTAAATTTTCTGTTTTACAATTTACAATACTCATTTTACATCCTTAAGATATCAATGACTTTCTTTATTCTCTTTCCGTGGTCCATTTTACATATCATAAATCCCTGCATATTTTGGAAAAGCTATACCAATCAGTATTCTATTATTGCATCCATCAAAACTTATTTACACCGTTTTCAGGTGTACACAATTATTTTCCCTATTTTCAATAAACGTTTTCCAACCGTTTCCCGAAAGAGGTGCAAGACGTCTGTTTTTACAGTTCCCTCCTTGCAAATGATAAATGTTTGTCCTTTGGCGTGAATGTCCTGCCTCTTTGCCTCGCCCCACAGCTCAGGAACAAGCTGACGCCACAGGAGATCCAACAGTTTGCCTTCTTGCTGAGAGAATACCGGATGGGTCTGGCGGTGGAGGGATACTGTGCAGGCCTCCTCCAGCTCTACGGAGAAAAGCGGAAGTTCCTGCTGCTGGGTAAATGAAAAATATCTGCTTTTAGTGGGGCAGAAGAGGGAAGAGATGGGAAAATCGCCACTGGGGGAGGTCAAGTCACTTCCATACATCACGTCTGGGAAATCCATGGCTTTAACTATACAGGCCTTTGTTGGCAAGGTGATCGGGTGATGTCTGCCCTTTGGGGGATTGCAGGGCCAGGCTCCTGGTGACCTGGTGGGCCAAGGAGCCTTCGCCCAATCTCCCTGACACCTTTCTCTGTTCCACCTCCGCAGGGATGCGCCCTTTCATCCCTGACCAGGACATCGGCTACTTCGAGAGCTTCCTGGAGAACATCGGCATCCGCGAAGGAGGGATCTTGACGGACAGCTTTGGGCGCATCAAGAAGAGCATGAGCAACACCTCGGCCTCTGCCGTGCGCAGCTACGACAGCTGGTCCTTGCGCTCGGAGTCGGAGTCCTTCAACCGCATGATCACGGACATCACCCACGACATTGAAGCCCTGGCGAGGGATGAGGACGAAGAGGAGGAAGACGGCGAAGACGACAATGGCAGCGGTGGCAATGATGATGAAGACAACTACCTGTGAGGAGGGGAGACCACCTGGGCCTGAAAGGCAGAGGGGAGCCAGGAACACTGAAAGCTCTCTAATGTGAAGTCAGACAATTGGTCCATCAGGCTCAATATGGTCTATACTGACTGACAGCAGCCTTTTAGGGTGGGTATCTCCAATGAGCCTCTTGGGCTTGCAGATCAGAAGTTCGGCGGTTCGAATCCCCGCGACGGGGTGAGCTCCCGTTGCTCAGTCCCTGCTCCTGCCTGCCTAGCAGTTCGAAAGCACGTCAAAGTACAAGTAGATAAATACAGCAGGAAGGTAAACAGCATTTCCGTGCGCTGCTCTGGTTCACCAGAAGCGGCTTAGTCCTGCTGGCCACATGACCCGGAAGCTGTACGCCGGCTCCCTCGGCCAATAAAGCGAGATGAGCGCCGCAACCCCAGAGTCGGTCTCGACTGGACCTAATGGTCAGGGGTCCCTTTACCTTTTTACTCAATTAATATCTGGATCATGCACACCCTCCAAGTGTCCCTATTTTCCAGGGACAGTCCCAGATTTACAGAAGCCATCCTGGTTTCAGATTTGATCCCAGAATGTCCTGCTTAGCCTTAGGATGTCCCTATTTTCATCAGAGAAATGGAGAATAAGTACCGAACCAAAGAGATAAGTCACTATACAGCCTTTAGAAGACATTTGAAGGCAGCCCTGTATAGGGAAGTTTTTTAATGTTTTATGTTTTTATATATATTGGAAGCCTCACAGAGTGGCTGGGGCAGCCCCGTGTGATGGACAGGGTATAAATATTATTACTATTACTATTATTATTATTATTGAATAAGACATCCCTATTTTCATCGGAGAAATGTTGGAGGGCACGGATCCTGGCTGGCAAAGGTGAGCCACCCCTTTCTCTCCCCACCTGCTCTCTAGTTGTGAAACTGATCTGCGTTGGAACATCCATCAGGCAGTCTACCATTCAATATCATTTGCTGAGCGGTGGGGTTGGGAGAAGCCTGTGGAGCTCATGTCCTGCCTTCGTATATCCCAGAAGGATCTGGTTGCGCAATGTGAGAAGCAGGACGCTGGACTAGATGGACTTCTGGCCTGATCCACCAGAGATCCTAGAATTGTAGAGTTGGGACCCCGAGGGTCATCTAGTCCAACCCCCTGCAATGCAGGAATTCTGCCTATGTTCTTGCACCTGTCCCACCCCATGGCTTGCTCTCTGCAGCTCAAGTTCGCCCTGCTGGTCTGCTGGGTTCAGGAGAGTCCCCTTCGGATGGACTTCCGATGTCTTCTCCTCTTGGCTTCTGCCTTCTGAAGTTGGTCAAGCGCCAAGCAATTTTTAATAGAGCAAGACTGCCCTCTGCTGGTCTCTTGGAGAACCTATGCAGTGAGCTTATAACGTGATAACCAAGACAGGTATCACATTGCAGCCTCGTTTGCAAGTTCTCTTTCGAGACTCAAGCTTTTACAATCGGTGCAACGGCAGGGTTTTTATTTTGTTTTTGAAATGAGGTTAGAACCTCTTTTAGGAATTGCAATATTTATTTGTTTTCATACTAGCAGAAGCTTTTCTGGACTGGTTTCCAGCCCTATGCAACAGCCCTCCCACAATAAAATCATTAACAACTTAGGCGGAACCCAACACTTCTGCAAGTGGACCTCCACTCATGCAATGGGACTTCATCCAGCCTGTCCTTCCCCATTGCCCTACCTCAAACGCAGAGAGGGGAAACTGGGGGTCCCTGAAACATTGCTACACTCCAAATCCCATCGCCCCTGCCCACTGGGCCATTCTGGCAGGGGCAGATGGGAGATGGAGTACGACAACATCTGGAACGCCCTGGGCTCACCATTCCTGAGATCTCTGCAATGGCTGCTTTGCAGCTCTGCAGACAGTCCTTGGTTGATCAAGAGATTCCTCTAGGCCAGAGTTCTTTGATCTTGGATCTCCTGGCGTTGTTGGACTACATCTCCCATCATCCTAAACCAGCTAGTTGGGGGTGGTGGGAGTTGTAGCGGCCCAACAAAACCTGGGGACCAAAGGTTTTCTCTGACCTGCAGCAAAGCAGAGCAAGGGTCAGTAGGAGTCCGTTTGGTGGTGCTTTGAGAAACCACGAGAGGGTGCTGTCCTCTCTTCGTAACGCCCTTCCCTTTTAAGGTTTGTGTAAGGCAGAATGGTTTGCCCCTCATGGAGCTACAATTCCCAGCACCCTTAGCAAACTACAACTCCCGGGATTTTTTGCTGGGTAAGTCATGTTCTTTCAGTGAGTGGCTTGTGAACTACCTGTGTTTCTTGGCTCAGCAGTGGCCCTTACAACTCGTGGAAATCATTCCCGTAAGGTGTTTTCCACATCAAGGTCTGTCCCTGGAAAATGTGAGGGGCAGGAGAAAAGCCCTGCGGCTGGATCAGGCCCAAGGGGGTCCACCTCGTCCAGCACGCATGCTGGAGGAAACCATGAGCTCTGATGGCTAAGTACTTTCCCTCTGTCTCCTTCTTCCTCAATTCTCAGTTGACTGAGCAGCAAAAGAAAGATTCGTGGGTTGCATCAAAGTGTAAACATGGAGCAATTTGCATTTCAGAAAAGGAAGTTCCCCCTCTTGCAATTTCCGAGAAGAAGCCCAGGCCTCCTGCCAGCTGGGTGGGGCTAAGGTTGGTTCTCGTTTGGTACCTGCTGGCCCCGCAGATGCCCCTGACCAGGCTGGAGGGTGAGTCACCAGAAGGACGCGGTTGTGACATCATTTCGGAATCTGCACCAACTTCCTCTCACCGTTTCGGGCAAAGCTTTGCATTTTTGCAACGTGGTAAAAACCACGCTTTGCAGGGAAACTCCGTAGAAATGCTTAACAAAATATTAGTAAAAGTCCCAGGTCTTGAACTCCAATTCCATTGGAGCACCACCCCACTGTCTACTCCCCTGACAAAAGTCTTAAATCCCCCTTTTAAATCTATACTGTTTTTAAAAAAGCCTGAATTGCTCAGGCAGTAGAGCTATTAATCTAAAAGTCATGGGTTCAAGCCCCACGTCAGGTGAAAGGATCCTACATTGCAGAGCATTGGACTAAGGTGACCCTCATGTTCCCTTCCAACTCTGTGATTCTGTGAAATTCTAGGTCAAACTGGTCTGGCTAAGCCTAGCCCGGCAGATCTCCTTTGTGAGTTGATCCCTGGCTTTTTGAGTGTTTTGGGGTGGCTAAGATAAGGTTACCAGATTTTTTTTCCAGAGAATCTGGGGACACTTTTTTAAAAAAGAGAGGGGGGGAGATATTAAAAAAAGTTATTTTTAAAAAATTAAGAAGTAATATCTTCTCTTCTGTGGTCTCTGCCACACAGCCTTCCTCTGGGCCCCAGCCTCCTCTCTTGGAGCTCACGACTAGCCATCGTGGAGTAGGCTCGGGCCAGCCTGGACTTGGCCACGTGTCCTTGCCCTCCTGGTGCTCTCCTACCTCTGCGCCTGAGCGGCAGCAGTGGCGTGGCAAGGTCGAGGCTCCACTCTTTTTTCTCCTTCCTCTTTCTCTCTCTTCCTTCTCCTTCTCCTCTCCTCCTTCTCCCTGTGTCGGCTCTGGGGTTTTCCTGGCCCCGGAGTGCCGCTGGGCAGTTGGCCGGGCACTCTCGTGCCCGGCTCAATTTGGGTTGTGGGGGGGGTCAGTGGTTCCCCCTCAGCAGTGGTTGCGGCAGTGGCAGTCTCAGCAGCCCGGAGCCAGCCTGGTAGCGCAGTTGGCTCTGGCTGGCTTCAGGAGCTGCTCACTGCCGTGGCGCCTGCCATTTTGCCTCGCCGGAAGTCCCCACATGATGTGTCTTGTGCCGTTGAACCAATCACGCAACATTCATTCCCTACTAATAAATCTACAACACTTAAAATATAAATCTGGTGACATTAAATGAAATCTGGAGACATTCTGGGGACAGATTTGTAAATCCGGGGACTGTCCCCAGGGAACGGGGACGTCTGGTAACCATAGGCTAAGAGACCATTCATCCACACTGATTCCCAGACGAAGGCATCTGTAAATCCCAGTGTCTGTGGAAAAGAATTGCAGACCAGCAGTTTTGAGTCAGAAATTGAGGACCAGGACATAGCTGAGTTCTTGAGCTCTGCAAACAGAGTTGGAGGTGCTGGCCGGTCCTGTCAAGCAGGGGCGGGAAGCTTGCTTGCCTCCATCAGATGTTGCTGGACTCCAGCTCCCATAAACCCCAGCTTGCATGGCCAATAGTCAGGAAAGATGGGAGTTGTAGTCCTGCAGCCCCTGCCCTAGAAGACCTGATATCGGACCAGTGGACTTCAGGTGTCTGTTGAGTTCTTCGGCCATGTTCCTCCAACTACACTCAACCTATTAGAATTCCTGCTCCATGATTGCAGTCATGGGATTGTTGTCTTTCACATGATGGTGTATGTTTTGACTCCACAGAGTGGGAAGTGACGGAGACAGGATGTTTGTGTTACTGTGTTCCGTGAAGTGGGACTATTGTCCTTTGTTCTTTCTCTCTTTGCTGTCTGATGCTAGAGACAGAGGGAGCCATGTTGCAGTGCTCCGTGTGTGTGTTTATATGTAAATAAAGTAGATTGGCCAAAATGCTGAGTTGCTGAGGTCTGTTACGCATGATGCGCAAACCCTGCGGATCCCTAAGTGTGCCGGTGTCGGTTGGCATCGGTCGCTGTGATGTTCGGGCTGAAGAAAGCGTTTGAAGCTCCTGAACAAAAGACCAGGAGGGAGAGAACATGCCAGTCGGGCATGTGTCTCTGCCAGGGTCCTACTCGAGTGTTAGACGAGCTCCTGACACAACCTGTGCGCTTGTAAATTAAAGGCAATGTTGCAAGCAAAACAGCAGTAAGCCTCCAGTGACCTCCTCCCAAAGGAAAGAAAAGTTAGGTGAGCGATGCACTCCTGTAACTTTTCACAGGAGAAGTGGGCCGTGCAAAACGGCACATTAGGTCAACGGTGCATGTGGGTGTAGCGTTCAGTGAAGAGAGAAAAATCCACCACCTCATTTTCTGCAGAAGAGCAAAGACTTTCTGTTTAAACCTTGCATTCAGAGCCTTTACTAGTTCCTTCTTTTAAACTGAAGAAGGTGTGGGTACGTGTGTGTGGGGGGGGTGTATTTATATAAGCAGTCCATGAAAATAATAACCAGATTTCAGCAAGAAGGGCTAGACAGGGCTTCTCTCGCAGTGGGGAAGTGGACATGGTTTGCATGGCACCAACCTCAGCTGAGTTCTTGCAGGGAACTGATGATGATGATGATCATCATCATCATTTATTATTTATACCCCGTCCATCTGGCTGGGCTTTCCCGGCCACTCTGGGCGGCTTCCAACAAAATATTAAAATACAATAGTCTGTCAAACATTAAAAGCTTCCCAAAACAGGGCTGCCTTCAGATGTCTTCTAAAAGTCTGGTAGTTGTTCTCTTTGACATCTGGTGGGAGGGTGTTCCACAGGGCAGGTGCCACTACTGAGAAGGCCCTCTGCCTGGTTCCCTGTAACTTGGCTTCTCGCAGTGAGGGAACCGCCAGAAGGCCCTCGGCGCTGGACCTCAGTAGATCGATGGGGGTGGAGACGCTCCTTTGGGTATACTGAACCGATGGCCTCCTCTTGTTGGAGCGCAGGCAGGAAGGTGTCAGGCACAAGGGATGGAGAAGAAATCTGGCTCACTTCACATTTAAAGACAAACTAACCTCGTTCACACTTTCTGAAACAATATGCAAACCAGTGCAAACCCTTCAAAATGCACACTTCTCTGGGTTTTGCAGCACAGCTCTCCAACAAAGTTGAGTTGAGTTAACCTCTGTCTGCCTTCGGAGACAATCGAGTGCACCTTCTGGCATGAAGTGAAACTGCTGTGTTAGCAAACATCCCCAGGGCATGAACACAACACCAAGCCAAACCCCATGTGAAAGGTTACTGCTACTTCTTTGGTGATCACTCGTAGCCAAGTAAGATTGTCTTCCATGAACATGGTCTTAACAGTGACTGTGGAGGCCAATTCTGGATCCACACGTCCTTCCACAGTGGGGACACTGGTTTCCAGGTGGGAGTTGATCATGGTGAGGGATTGCCAAGAGTGCCTTCCTCTTAGCACGTTTCTCCCTTGCGTCCTGAGTTCGAGCGTCTTCAAAGCCCACGACACCTTTGGTAAAGGCTGTTCTTCAACTGGAGCGCTTGCAGGCCAGTGTTTCCCAATTGTCAGTGTTTATACGACAATTTTTAATATTTGCCCTGAAAGAGTCTTTGAACCTCTTTTGTTGACCACCAGCATTACGCTTTCCATTTTTAAGTTTGGAATAGAGTAATTGCTTTGGAAAGGTGATAATCAGGCATCCACACAACATGACCAGTCCAACGAAGTTGACGTTGAAGAATCATTGCTTCAACACTGGTGATCTTTGCTTCTTCCAGTACACTGACATTAGTTCGCCTGTCTTCCCAAGTGATATGTAAACATTTTTGAAGACACCGGTGATGGAAACTTTTGGGAATTGGAGCTGACATTTAAAAGTGGTCCATGTTTCACAAAGGTTACTACCACTTAAGAGCTATGCCTTGCCGATAAGGGTCTGTATAGTTAAAGCTATGGTTTTCCCAGTAGTGATGTACGGAAGTGAGAGCTGGACCATAAAGAAGGCTGATTGCCAAAGAATGGATGCTTTTGAATTCTGGTGCTGGAGGAGACTCTTGAGAGTCCCATGGACCGCAAGAAGATCAAACCTCTCCATTCTGAAGGAAATCAGCCCTGAGTGCTCACTGGAAGGATAGATCCTGAACCTGAGGCTGCAAGACTTTGGCCACCTCATGAGAAGAGAAGACTCCCTGGGAAAGACCCTGATGTTGGGAAAGATGGAGGGCACAAGGAGAAGGGGGCGACAGAGGACGAGATGGTGGGACAGTGTTCTCAAAGCTACTAGCATGAGTTTGACTAAACTGCGGGAGGTAGTGGAAGACAGGAGTGCCTGGCGTGCTCTGGTCCAGGGGGATCACGAAGAGTTGGACAGGACTAAACGACTAAACAACAGCAACAAGAGCTATGCAATGTTTGCAGGTTGAAGAGAATTGGACAACATTCCAAAACTGCTAATAAAAATATGGCCCTGAGTTTGTCCCACGGCATAATTGAGATGAGATTGAGTAGAGTTGATTTAATATTTGCATTCCTCTTTCCCAAGTGGCTGACAAGAACCCTAGAATTGTAGAGTTGGAAGAACACTGCGATCACTTTAATATCAAACACAATATCATATAAAGCAGACAACAACACCTTCATCAACACAATCAGTACAATTCAATAAAGTCAAAGTAACTGATAGTATTGCCAGGATACCTCCCCCAGAACAACAAAGAAGTGGACTAGCTGTTGGTTATCAGACGCATTCACTGTACATGAATTATAGACACTTACAAAGAATTATGGGGATGCGGGTGGCGCTGTGGTTTAAACCACAGAGCCTAGGACTTGCCGATCAGAAGGTCGGCGGTTCAAATCCCCGCGATGGGGTGAGCTCCCGTTGCTCAGTCCCTGCTCCTGCCAACCTAGCAGTTCGAAAGCACGTCAAAGTGCAAGTAGATAAATAGGTACCGCTCCGGCGGGAAGGTAAACGGCATTTCTGTGCGCTGCTCTGGTTCGCCAGAAGTGGCTTAGTCATGCTGGCCACATGACCCGGAAGCTGTATGCCGGCTTCCTTGGCCAATAAAGCGAGATGAGCGCCGCAACCCCAGAGTCGGCCACGACTGGACCTAATGGTCAGGGCTCCCTTTACCTTTACCTTTCTACAAAGAACTATAGATTTAAAGAAACATTTCAGGTGGGGGGGGGGGGCAAATTCATTGAATCCATGGAGGCTTGTCAGCTTCAGATGTGTTTGTAGGGAAAGGATTACAGTATTCTGGACCTATTTCAGCCTGGTTTGCCCATGTAGCAACATGGTAGAGATCTCAAGGAAGCACCACATGGACTGAGCTTTCACTGAGAAACCTTGAACCAGTTGCAATTTTTAAAGGTAAAATGGGTCAGGGTGGAGAATTGTGTGTGCTACTCAGAGGAAAAGAGGAATATAAATTATAAATTTATAAATTATATATATATTTTTAAAGATATTTATTAAAGTTTTAAACAATAAAACACACTTCACATTCAAAACAGGATAGGAAAAAAAGAAAAAAACACCATCACAATCAATCAAAAAAACAGAAAAACACAATAGAAAACCCACCATAAAAAGTAAAAGAAAAAAGACATAAAAAACCAATTTCTTAGATATTGTTCTCATAACCCTCCTTCCAGACTCCCTCACATCTCCCTTTTCTGTGTTCCCTTTTACACAATCTTATTCAGCAATGCCTCACCTTCTTTCAAATCTTATTTTATATTATACATTTCAACTATTATGCCTCCAAATTTTCCCTTTATTATCATTTTATTTAAGTTTGACATAATATTATTCTGACTTCACCTTTGTTCTTATAAACCATTTTTTACATACTCCTTTCAACTATATCACTAATACCATATTATCTTTATATCCTGCATCATTCTAACATTCATACAATTTGCAATGCTTTTGCAAGTAGTCTTTAAATTTCTTCCAGTCCTCTTCCACTAGCTCTTCTCCTATAAATTTATAAATTATAAATTGACGTAGAAGTCCAAGTCAGTTTCTTAACCTTTTGCAATGCCAGGAGCCTCAGCTCCGTTATCTGAAGTAATAATCAAGTGCGCGCCTCTGAGCATGTGCGAAATGCCTTTCCCTCACCTCCAAGCAGCCACAAACAATTGTGTGTGATTTGCAGACAGCCTCTTCAGCGACTTCCCTTCTAGGAATCGAGGCGATGGCTCTGGTCCAACGGGACTGGCTCTCAATTTTTAAGGCAAACTCAAGAGCTAAAGGCAGCCCTGTTTAGGGAAGCTTTTAATGTTTGATATTTTATTGTGCTTTTAATAATCTGTTGGGAGTCGGACTGGATGATCTCTGAGGGTCCCTTCCAACTCTACCATTCTACGATTGTAAAGAAAAATACTTGTGGCCAGTGGGCAGTTACTTCACATCAGCGAAGTGGCACAGTTTGTGTTGGGAACCTTCTTCAGCTCGTCGTAATCAGGGCAGTGCCCACACAGAGGCATGGAGGGACTGAGAAAATAACAAAATTGGAGAAGTGCCTTCTTTTTCATGCCAGTGCCTTGTCAAGAGGGGGAAATGACTCATGGTGCTCTCAGACGATGACCCCCATACCGTCCTGTTATGAAGTGTGGGAACTTGAAATAATAGAATCCCAAACTCATCTCTCACACAGTGCCCCTTACCTGTTTATTCAAAATTCAATTTACACCATACCCTCCAACATTTCTCTGATGAAAATAGGGGCATCCTATTCAAAATAATGGGACGCGGGTGGCGCTGTGGGTTAAAGCCTCAGCACCTAGGGCTTGCCGATCGAAAGGTCAGCGGTTCGAATCCCCATGGCGGGGTGCGCTCCCGTTGCTCGGTCCCAGCACCTGCCAACCTAGCAGTTCGAAAGCACCTTCGGGTGCAAGTAGATAAATAGGGACCGCTTACCTGCGGGAAGGTAAATGGCGTTCCGTGTGCTGCGCTGGCTCGCCAGTTGCAGCTTTGTCACGCTGGCCACGTGACCCGGAAGTGTCTCCGGACAGCGCTGGCCCCCGGCCTCTTGAGTGAGATGGGCGCACAACCCTAGAGTCTGTCAAGACTGGCCCGTATGGGCAGGGGTACCTTTACCTTTACCTATTCAAAATAATAATAATAATAATAATAATAATAATAATAATAATAATAATAATAATAAATAACAACAACCCATCCATCTGACTGGGTTTGCCCCAGCCACTCTTGGCACCTTCCAACATATATGAAAACATAACATTAAACATTAAAAACTTCCCTATACAGGGCTACCTTCGGATGTCTTCTAAAGTTTACATGGTTACTTATCTCCTTGGTTCACGGGTCACATAACTCCATACCTTCCAAAATTTCTCTGATTAAAATAGGGATGTCCTAAGGAAAATAGGGACACGGGTGGCACTGTAGCCTAGGGCTTGCCGATCAGAAGGTCGGTGGTTTGAATCCCCACGACGGGGTGAGCTCCCGTTGCTCGGTCCCTGCTCCTGCCAACCTAGCAGTTCGAAAGCACGTCAAAGTGCAAGTAGATAAATAGGTACCGATCTGGCGGGAAGGTAAACGGCGTTTCCGTGCGCTGCTCTGGTTCGCCAGAAGTGGCTTAGTCCTGCTGGCCACATGACCCGGAAGCCGTACGCCGGCTCCCTCGGCCAATAAAGCGAGAAGAGTGCTGTAAACCCGGAGTCAGCCACGACGGGACCTAATGGTCAGGGGTCCCTTTACCTTTTTAAGGAAAAGAGGGACATTCCATGATCAAATCAGAAAACGGAAAGACTTATGTAAATCTGGGGCTGACCTTGGAAAATAGGGACACTTGGAGGCAGGGCCGTCTTACCCATAGGTGCTAGGGGTGCGGGGCAGCCAGGCACCGGGCTTTCAGGGGCACCAAGCCGAGTCTGGGGCCGAGATTTGGAGTCCAGGTATTGGGAAGAGCCAGCAGTTGCTGCCAAGCAAAGTAGAGCCCTCAGAGCGCTGCAGCTCTTCTGCTGCAAGCGAGCGAGGCGCTGAGGCAGCCGGCCAACTTGTTGGGATTGGAACTTAACAGGTTAAGTTATTCCCATGGTGCCACCATTCTGACGTCAGTTTTCGAAGGTGGGAGGAGTTTGGGAGGAGTTTGTCAGTCTCACTCTGTGTTGTGAGGGGAAAAGAGCAGTTTTGTAATGGCTGCAAGCAGTCCTGGATTTTTCTGAGGAAATGATGAAATAAACGGCTGTAAATAGACAAACCTGTGCTCTGTGTGTTCGTCTGCAAGCTGAGCCGAGAAACATGACAGTTTTACACCGCTGTGTGAAACCCTGCTGAGACGTGACTGAGAGCTCCGTGCGGAAGTGTGCCGGGCGGCCATAAATCGCTAATCGAGGATCGCAAATCAATTAGCGGGAGGCACGTGAGATTAAACAGTCCAATAGGTTATGGGTAACCTAAATCACCGATCGTAAAACTGTCATTGGTGGCTGCCGAAAGCTTTGATCTGCGGTGTAAAGCAGAGAAGCACGGCAGGAGAACGGGAGGCCGGAATCTGAAGCAAGCAAGCAAGCTGGAAAAACGCAGAGATTTGCCTGTGTTGCTGAATGCTGTGGAGCCAAGGAGCTGAGAGCAGCTGGAAAATCGTTTCTCCGGACGGGTGCTGGATACGCTGTGAGTAAGCTTGGGGCCCCTTGGGAGAACGGGAAAAGATGGCGGACGGCCATGATTCATTCTCCGTGCCTTTTGAAAAACTAAACGGCAAGAATTGGGCAGAATGGAGTCGAAAGCTGAAGGCCTGGCTGGTAGCCAAGGGTCTGTGGGAGGCGGTCTTGAGGCCTCCACTGCCTCAACCAGCCGCCGGAGCTGCAGCTGCAGCAATTGCAGATGCGCATGCCTCGCAGAGGAGAAATCAGAAAGCCCTGGGAGCTATAGTGCTCAGTTTGGAGGGTTCAGAGTTGCCCCATGTGGAGGGGTTGGACACTGCGCATGAAGCTTATGCTGCTCTTGAAAGAGTGCACCACAGGACCACGGCTGGTGCAAAAATCCACACCACCAGGCGTTTGTTTGAGATGAAGCTGCGTCCAGGTGGGGACATAAGACAGCATGTTACAGAGATGCTCTCTGTGTTTAATGAACTGCGGCTGTTGCAGGTGAACTTTACAGATGAGCTGAAGGTTTATATTTTGCTCAGCTCTCTGGACAAAAGTTATGACAATCTATGTCTAACTTTGGAGTCTATGAGTCCGCAGGATTTGACTCTGGCGTACGTCACGGGACGCTTGACTGACGAACAGGAGAGACGCCTAAGGGAGGGCAAGTCTGGCGCAGGCAGCTCCGCCGGAAGCAAGGGGGGGGGCCAGGCCAGATGAGAGCTCTGTTCAGGCTTTTTCCATTCGTCGGTGTTATACGTGTGGGTCCAACAGCCATCTTAAAAGAGACTGCCCACAAAGAGCGAGGACAGCTGCACAGGAAGGCTTCAAGGTCAATCAACTGAACTCTCATGGGAACCAGTCGGGTTTCCATGGCAACAGGCCTGGGAAGACAGGCAGGCGTGGAACTGAGGCTGGTGGACGTGCCAGGAGCCAGGAGGAGACTTATCAGATAACAGCTAGTCTGGCTTTGTCTGAAGACAGCTGTGGGACAGAGCTAAATTTTGTTATTGACTCTGCAGCTAACTGCAATTTGATTCCAGAGACACCAGCTGTCGAGAGGTGGAATTGCAAGGCAATTCCGGCTGGGAAAACTGTACTTTTTGCGAATGGACAGAGAGGGAATGTCAATAATTATGTAAATGTGCATGTGCTTGCTTTACAGGAGACGATGGAGTTTTGTACCGTTCCTGGGATGCACCACTGTCTTTTATCTGTGCCTTATTTACTGAAAAAGGGATTTAAGGTTTGTTTTCAGGATGATGTGTGCACAATCTCCAAAGGAGGGAGGATGCTTGCCAAGGTTAAAAAGGGGCAGAATGATCTCTTCATTCTTAAAACGCCTCTGGAGGGTGATGGGAAGGTTGAGAAAGCACAAGCACTGCGTGCTACAATTCCCAATCATGATTCATGTGTCCATGCTTGGCATACACGAACAGCTCATGGTTCTCTAGAAGAACTACAGGTGCTGCCGGAGGTTTCCAAAGGTTGTCACATCGCAGAATGTGGATATGCTATAAATTGTGAAACTTGCAAACTGGCAAAGGTAAAAGGATGCAGTTATCCAAAAGTGGAGAGGGTAACCACGAGACCTTTTGAACTGGTCAACATAGATTTGTGGGGTCCTGTAAAGGAACCAAGTCTGGGGGGGGCAAGGTATCTGCTGACGGTGCAGGATAATTTTACACAGAATACATGGACCCATGGTCTCAAATCCAAGGATGATGCAGCACAGCTGATCAAAGGATGGATTGAGGAGGTGGAACAAAGGTTTTCCACCAGAGTGCAAGCGGTGACCAGTGATAGCGGAGCCCAGTCAACAGGTTCTGCTTTGCAGAAGTTCTTTCGCAAGAAAGGGATACGTCACTCAGTGACTTCACCCAATCAGTGGGGGGTGGCAGGGCTGAGACGCCAGGCTCTGGTTCAGGCTGCACAGGTGTTGCTGAAAGATTCTGAGTTACCTCCAAGGTTTTGGCTGGAGGCAATCAAGTATGTGAGCTTCACCTGGAATCGTACTTACAATACGCTAGTAGGTGACACACCTTTTAGATTGTTGCATGGCAGGAAACCCCAGATTCATTTTTTGCGTATGTTTGGTGCAAGTGCATCTGTGCCGGTACCTACTGCTTTGCAGGGGCCAGATGGATCCAAGTTCCGGAAAATGATCTTCTGTGGGTATGAGCCAGCAGCGAGTGCATGGAGGTTCGCATTTCCATCAGGTGATCAGAGTAAGTTACTGATCAGTAAGCACGCTGAGTTCTATGAGCAGGAGAAAAGGTCAAAAACTGCTGTCCAGCGTGATCTGCTCTCAGAATGCCTATCTGATTCTGAGGAGGAAAGAGAAACAGAGGCTGATCCCGATGATGAGGACCAGGTACACGATCAGGGTTCAGAATCCGATGATGATGATCAGATCACGGGCCAAAGTCAGGAGCAAAGTCAGGAACAGGAGGAGGTATCTGTAGTTTCTCCACAAGATGTAAAAAGAACACCCAAAAGCGAGCCCAGTTCTCCTGTGAGTGTAATGGAAAGGATTCGAAAACGTTTTAAGTCAGAGGGGGAATCCCGTGATGCTGAGGACACATCTTCTGGTGGCAGTGAGTCAGAGGTAACATCTGAGTTTGTGCCCAGAAGGTCTAGTCGCTCAACAAAGGGCGTTCCACCTGAAAGATACCAGGCAACAAGTGCGTGGGCCAGATTCGCACAGTGTGATTCTGGAAGTGTTGAAGGGGTTCAACAGGTGCCTGAGAAAGATGCCGAGAAGGGGCACAAGGCAAAGGGGAAGGTGTTGAACTCAAAAAGGGTCTTGTCAGAATGGGCGGCAAAGGGGGGTGTTGGGATTGGAACTTAACAGGTTAAGTTATTCCCATGGTGCCACCATTCTGACGTCAGTTTTCGAAGGTGGGAGGAGTTTGTCAGTCTCACTCTGTGTTGTGAGGGGAAAAGAGCAGTTTTGTAATGGCTGCAAGCAGTCCTGGATTTTTCTGAGGAAATGATGAAATAAACGGCTGTAAATAGACAAACCTGTGCTCTGTGTGTTCGTCTGCAAGCTGAGCCGAGAAACATGACAGTTTTACACCGCTGTGTGAAACCCTGCTGAGACGTGACTGAGAGCTCCGCTGCGGAAGTGTGCCGGGCGGCCATAAATCGCTAATCGAGGATCGCAAATCAATTAGCGGGAGGCACGTGAGATTAAACAGTCCAATATGATCAGAAGGTCGGTGGTTTGAATCCCCACGACGGGGTGAGCTCCCGTTGCTCGGTCCCTGCTCCTGCCAACCTAGCAGTTCGAAAGCACGTCAAAGTGCAAGTAGATAAATAGGTACCGATCTGGCGGGAAGGTAAACGGCGTTTCCGTGCGCTGCTCTGGTTCGCCAGAAGTGGCTTAGTCCTGCTGGCCACATGACCCGGAAGCCGTACGCCGGCTCCCTCGGCCAATAAAGCGAGAAGAGTGCTGTAAACCCGGAGTCAGCCACGACGGGACCTAATGGTCAGGGGTCCCTTTACCTTTTTAAGGAAAAGAGGGACATTCCATGATCAAATCAGAAAACGGAAAGACTTATGTAAATCTGGGGCTGACCTTGGAAAATAGGGACACTTGGAGGCAGGGCCGTCTTACCCATAGGTGCTAGGGGTGCGGGGCAGCCAGGCACCGGGCTTTCAGGGGCACCAAGCCGAGTCTGGGGCCGAGATTTGGAGTCCAGGTATTGGGAAGAGCCAGCAGTTGCTGCCAAGCAAAGTAGAGCCCTCAGAGCGCTGCAGCTCTTCTGCTGCAAGCGAGCGAGGCGCTGAGGCAGCCGGCCAACTCTGCCCTCCTGCGCACCTGGGATTGGCAGGCTGTTGAAAGGCCTACCCAGCTTAAGACAGCCCTGCTGGGAGGGTCCGTTTAAACTACTTAGTTTGATTACCGTATTTTTTGCATCTTATGGAGCGAATGCCGGCTGCGCAGCTATCCCAGAAGTCAGAACAGCAGGAGGGATCACTGTTTTCACTGCACAGCGATCCCTCTTGCTGTTCTGGCTTCTGAGATTCAGAATATTTTTTTTTCTTGTTTTCCTCCTCCAAAAACTAGGTGCGTCTTATGGTCTGGTGCGTCTTATAGAGCGAAAAATACGGTAATTCAACAATGTTAACGAACTTCATCCAGGGATGCCAGCTTTTCAGAGATTGATTGTGGTTTACACCTCCAGCAGCCCTTGAAACTCTCTTACCTCTTTGCCCCCCCCTAGGAATTCTTAGCCCCCCATAGCTATGAATATATATCCTTTGGGCCACAGCAGTGAGGCTGAGGGGGGGGGGTCTTGTCGTCTGGGCAGCCCAGGAGCTCCAGACACCCTGCCCAGGCTTGCACCCGGGGAGATCACGTCGGTGAAGCAAACACCCCCAGAGGTGCACTCCATTATCTCTTGAGCCGGAGAGATGGCAACATTCGTAGCTACATAAATATAAGCAAAATTGCATTGAGAGGACGTGTTGACGGCCACCCAGCCAGGAGCTGCCGTTATGCACCGGTGCAATACTTCAACCACATTCTGAGTTTCAGTCAGTTAAAAAAGAAATGTTTCTGTCGCAGGTCCTTTGCAAGGTTCAGCTCAGAGCAAGACAAGCCTCTGCGTCTCCAGCTTCCAGCACCAACCACAAGCCTCACACATTGCTCCTTCTTGGCCTATTGCTCTCCATTCTAGAATGGGTTGTGAAAAGTCCCGTCCATTTGCCTCTATGGCAACAGAACTCCCTCTTTGGCCATGTAAACATCCGTCTGTGCTTAACTGACTAGCTAAGGCCATTATCTTACCAATAAACCAGTATGACCGATTCACCGTGCTTCCTCTTGTAGAATCTAGACTCACAATGGCAGGATCACGGGTGCGCAAGGGACTCACGGGTTATGACCCGTGACTGACCAGCCCACCACCTATAACACTATTTTCAATGCGATCGGCTTGTGCATTTCCTTTCTGTAAATGGTGTTAGATGAGAGATGCTGGTGGTTTTTTTCATTTGCTTAGTCTTTTTGTTTTGTCAACCACGTACCCTGAGGCTTATTTTGGTATAATCAGCACATAAGGAACAAATAATGAGCCCTGAAAATTGCATTTTGGTGGGGAGGGGTCCTGCAGGACAGCAAGCAGCCCAGGCTTTGCTGTAGCTTCAAAATGCTACTCCAGAGTAATTCTGCTTCAAAGTGCAGCAGCCCTTAACAGCGGCCTCCTCCCTCTATTTTCCGCATGTTCCTGTTTTAAACTTTTAACAGAGAAGCATGCCAGCGAGGCTCCTTTCCTCAGTGACCCTAGAACATGAGTCTCCCGTGGGTGGGGGTGGGCGGGTTGGGCTCCAGAGCTGTCATGCTTTTTTGAGCTAGAGAGGGAAGTACAGGGGAGAGGGATGTTTCCTCTTTTCTTCTCCCCAGAGAGTGCAAGGTTACTTATTTATGCAGTAGAAATAGACTGAAAGAGCATCTTCACCCCCATCGTTCAGCCCGGATACAGAGGTCCAGCTCCGAGGGCCTTCTAGTGGTTCCCTCACTGCAGGAAATGAAGCTACAGGGAACCAGGGGCGGCCGCCAAGACCACGTAACACCGGTCTTGAAAGACCTACATTGGCTCCCAGTACGTTTCCGAGCACAATTCAAAGTTTTGGTGTTGACCTTTAAAGCCCTGAACAGCCTCGGTCCAGTACAGTGTTACCTCGGGTTAAGCACTCAATTCGTTCCGAAGGTCCGTTCTTAACCTGAAACTGTTCTTAACCTGAAGCACCACTTTAGCTAATGGGGCCTCCCACTGCTGCTGTGCAGCCACCATGCAATTTCTGTTCTCATCTTGAAGCAAAGTTCTTAACACGAGGTACTATTTCTGGGTTAGCAGAGTCTGTAACCTGAAGCGTATGTAACCCGAGGTACCACTGTATACCTGAAGGAGTGCCTCCACCCTCATTGTTCCACCAGGACACTGAGGTCCAGTTCCGAGGGCCTTCTGGCAGTTCCCTCATTGTGAGAAGCAAAGCTACAGGGAACCAAGCAGAGGGCCTTCTCGGTAGTGGCACCCGCCCTGTGGAACGCCCTCCCATCAGATGTCAAAGAGATAAACAATCACCTGACATTCAGAAGACATCTGAAGGCAGCCCTGTTCAGGGAAGTTTTTAATGTGTGACATTTTAATGTATTTTTAATCTTTGTTGGAAGCTGCCCAGAGTGGCTGGGGAAACCCAGCCAGATGGGCGGGATACAAATAATAAATTATTATTAATATTAGTATTATTAGTATTATTATTATTACCACCAGGCAGAGAGCTTTCCCTGTAGTCGCACCCTCCCTGTGGAATGCCCTCCTGTCAGATGTAAAACAGATAAACAGCTCTATTACTTTCAGAAGACATCTGAAAGCTGCCCTGTACAAGGAAGTTTTTAATGTCTGAGGTTTTATTGTGCTTTAAATATTTTGTTGGGAGTCACCGAGAGCAACTGGGGAAATCCAGTCATGTGGGTGGCATATAAATAATAAAACAGAAATCAACATATAGATGATCATTAAATGAAGGATTATTAAAGAAGCCAGAGCTATAGGGGAAAGGGATGAAAGTCCTAAAAGACTACGGTACTTTGAAATAAATTTAAGCAAAGGGACAGACTTAAATATGGTACAGGATGCCGGTAAGGCAGTAATAAGAGGCTTCTTTATATACAACTAAACACTTCCCAAAATAAATCAGAAGACAAGAAGCGAGAGATAATATAAGAACTTAATATGAATGAAAATAAATGAAGTGAAAGACTGGGAAACACGGTTGTAATGCAGACTATTAAAATGCTACAAACACAGTTATCAATTCTGACTCTACATGAAATTAAAATATCCTAAACGGAAAGAGTCTGAATTTGCAAACAAACCTGGAAGATTGTTGCTGTGGCAATTAAAGAAAGAAAAGAAATCTAATGTGATTAACCCACCCACCAGCCGCTGACACTCTGGAGGGAGTAAAGAAAGTGACGTTTTGGTTTTAAGTGACTAACAAAGCAAAAATTGCAACACTGAGCTGGGTATTTGGTGGCTGGATTGCCCGACCACAGGTGACCCATCTAGCGCAGCATCCTGCTCCCAGAGTGGTGAACCTGATGCTCAAAGGTAAGGCCATGAGCAGGATGCGGCCGCAAGAGCAGTGGAGGGAGATAGGAGCCGATGGTGGCCTCATCCTACGTGATTTGGGGGTGTTCAGAAGTAATAATAATAATAATAACAATTATTATTTATTATGTATACCCCGCCCATCTGGCTGGGCTTCCCCAGCCACTCTGGGCGACTTCCAAAAACAAAAAAATTAAAATACTGTAATACATCAAACATTAAAAGCTTCCCTAAAGAGGGCTGCCTTCAGATGTCTTCTAAAAGTCTGGTAGTTGTTCTTCTCTTTGACATCTGGTGGGAGGGTGTTCCACAGGGAGGGCGCCACTACCGAGAAGGCCCTCTGCCTGGTTCCCTGTAACTTGGCTTCTCGCAGTGAGGGAACCACCAGAAGGCCCTCGGCGCTGGACCTCAGTGTCCGGGCAGAATGATGGGGGTGGATACGCTCCTTCAGGTATACTGGACCGAAGCCGTTTAGGGCTTTCAAGGTCAGCACCAACACTTTGAATTGTGCTCAGAAACGTACTGGGAGCCAATGTAGGTCTTTCAAGACCGGTGTTATGTGGTCTCAGCGGCCGCTCCCAGTCACCAGTCTAGCTGCCGTGTTCTGGATTAGTTGTAGTTTCCGGGTCACCTTCACAGGTAGCCCCACGTAGAGCACATTGCAGTAGTCCAAGTGGGAGATAACCAGAGCATGCACCACTCTGGCGAGGCAGTCCGCAGGCAGATAGGGTCTCATCCTGCGTACCAGATGGAGCTGATGAACAGCTGCCCTGGACACAGAATTGACCTGCGCCTCCATGGACAGCTGTGAGTCCAGAATGACTCCCAGGCTGCGCACCTGGTCCTTCAGGGGCACAGTTACCCCATTCAGGAGCAGAAGGGGCAAAGTGCATTTTGGATAGCAGCTCCACCCTACATTTCGAGAGATGAACAGCAGCACATTCCACACAAACATCTGGCGGCTTATTTTCTCCGAAGGAAGTCCTGTTGGGTTTTTTTCAGGAGTTAACGTTCCAGTAAGTCTGGTTAAGGCGGCACCCTTATTTGATTTGGATACGAGCAGTGCAAGTAACCACAGGGGTCCAGTTGTGGGGTGGGGCAAGTAGAGTAATAAGCTGCTTGCCGTTCCCTCCTCCCCTCTCTCTCCCCCCCCCCCCGCACCTGCCGCAACCCTTTAACCACTTGAGAACCTCTATGCAGGGTTCACATTTCCATATTGCAAGGCAAAAACATAATAAGAGCTTGTTGTTGTTGTTTAGTCATTTAGTTGTGTCCGACTCTTCGTGACCCCCTGGACCAGAGCACGCCAGGCACTCCTGTCTTCCACTGCCTCCTGCAGTTTGGTCAGACTCGTGTTTGTAGCTTCAAGAACATTGTCCCACCATCTCGTCCTCTGTTGTCCCCTTCTCCTTGTGCCCTCCATCTTTCCCAACATCATATCTTTTCCAGGGAGTCTTCTCTTCTCATGAGGTGGCCAAAGTATTCGAGCCTCAGCTTCAGGATCTGACCTTCCAGGGAGCACTCAGGGCTTATTTCCTTCAGAATGGAGAGGTTTGATCTTCTTGCAGTTCATGGGACTCTCAAGAGTCTCCTCCAGCACCATAACTCAAAAGCATCAATAAGAGCTTACTGGGTCAGATTACCCCTAGGGGAAGTGCACGAGCAGGACCTGAACACAAGACCCCTCCTGTGGTTTCCAGCAACTGGGATTCAAAAGCATTTCTGCCTCCAACTGTGGAGAGCCATCGTGACTGATAGCCATCAATACCCCTTTCCTCCCAAGAGTATGTTTAATCCTTTTTAATTCTTAAAGGTATATCTCTAATCCCTCTCTAACACCATCTAAGTTGGTGGCCCTGTCTCCTGTGGAAGGGAGTTCCACAGATTTAATTCTGCCTTGCAAGAAGAAGTCTTTCCTTTTCTCTGTCCTGATTTGTCCAACCTTCAGCTTCATTGCATGCCATAGAATTCTAGAACTGTAGAGTTGGGAGAAGGTCCGTCTAGTTAAAGCCATGGTTTTCCCAGTAGTGATGTATGGAAGTGAGAGCTGGACCACAAAGAAGGCTGATGGCCAAAGAATGGATGCTTTTGAATTATGGTCTGGAGGAGACTCTTGAGAGTCCCATGGACTGCAAGAAGACCAAACCTCTCCATTCTGAAGGAAATCAGCCCTGAGTGCTCACTGGAAGGACAGATCCTGAAGCTGAGGCTCCAAGACTTTGGCCACCTCATGAGAAGAGAAGACTCCCTGGAAAAGACCCTGATGTTGGGAAAGATGGAGGGCGCAAGGAGAAGGGGACGACAGAGGATGAGATGGTGGGACCGTGTTCTCGAAGCTACCAGCATGAGTTGGACCAAACTGCGGGAGGCAGTGGAAGACAGGAGTGCCTGGCGTGCTCTGGTCCAGGGGGTCACGAAGAGTCGGACACGACTAAACGACTAAACAACAACAACAACAAGAGTTGGGAGGGAACTCGAGGGTCATCTAGTCCAACCCCCTACAACGCAGAAATCTTTTGGCCATCACGACCCTGAGCTTGAGAGTCTCACGCTTCACCGACTGAGCTAAAGAGTTCTAGTGTTCGGAGGAGAGAGGAAGGAAAACGCTTCTATCCAATTTAGCCATGAATTTGCCTAGTCTCCATCCGAAGTGGTGACCGCCCTTTGCCTCTTGCGAGAGTGAAAGGTAACTACAGTATTTGCTGAGAGAGAGCCCTCTTTAAAAAAAGTTGAAGGGCTGGTGGGGACGAGGAGCCTGGGGGGCGAGGCCTTCGGGAAAGAGGCGCGGCCGCCGTGGGGCTGGGCGGTTCTTAAGCGCGCGGCTTCCCCATCGCGGGCGCGTCGCCTTCTGCTTCTGCTCGCGGACCGTGAAACCGTCGGGGAGGCGCAACAACTGCTGTTTTCTTGCTTTGCTGCAGCAACTGCGCGGGGCAGAGACCTTTTCCTCTCCCCTTGCCGGGCATTTTTGCGGGGTGCGTCCCGCCCGAGGACTGCGTACAGGCGAGAGCCATTCTGGAGATGCACCTGGCCCCCGAAGAGGCACCAGCGAGCGCGCAGGAGCTGCCGGGCTGCTGAGAACGCGCCGTCGAGGGAACGTCGGAAGGCGGCAGGCAGGTGAATCTGGGGAGAGACGGCGGGGACATGGGAAAGCCGCGACCCTCCGCTCCCCCGGGAATGGCAGGAAGGAGATGGGTCGCACGAGGGAAGCGTAAGGAATGCTTAACCCGGAGTCTTGTCTGTGTGTTTAAGGCCCTGGAGCCTGTGGAATGATAAGGCAGCGGAGAGCGTGCTCTAGAGCATGTGCAGAGTTTGTTTTCCTCTTCCCCCGAGTCATCACTCACCTGCGCTTTTGGCTCATCTGGGTAGTCGTGAGCCAAGGTACTTCTCTGTTGCGAAGGCTCTGGGTGCCTTGATCAGACGTCTCCTTTTTCAGGGGGGTTTGTAGGGGACGTGCCCCCCCCCAAACCCTCTGTTGTTTGCATTGTATAGCTCATAAGTCACCCCACTGAATTTCAGTGGCTGTTGCGGCAGGAGCTGAACCTTGCAGTCTGAAACATCTGGAGCCTGGAGGGCACCCAGTTGGAGAAGGCTGCTGGAATATGTAGCCAGGTGGTGAAAGAAAGGAGTTTCACAAGGACTCAACTCACCCTTTCAACTAAATGTATAGCCCTCAACCGTGCTATTCAGTGTGCACCTGAGAACGTGCTGTACACTGCAATTGAACCGGAGTTAAGTCGCGCAAGCTCTGGTGCCCTAAGGCTTTTCAGCACATCATAGATTCTAGAGGCACAGCAAAGATATTCTAAGGGAGGGAACAATGGAGGAAATCTAGCATCTTGATTCTGTTTTAGTCTGTATCGCAGCTCCGTGGGAGGGGTGTCCAGCTCTGTCCTTCTGGTTGTTTATACACACTTACTCCTCCCCCTGCAAAAGCTGCAATCCACTGCTCACCCAGTGGGGGTAGGGATACAAGTACCTGCATTTTTCTTCCAATAGTTGTGTGAGGAAAGACTAACCATTGGCCTGGCTGCCTCAGAATGTTAAAAGGGTAAAAGGACCCCTGACCACTAGGTCCAGTCGTGGCCGACTCTGGGGTTGCGGCGCTCATCTCACTTTATTGGCCGAGGGAGCCGGCGTACAGCTTCCGGGTCATGTGGCCAGCATGACTAAGCCGCTTCTGGCGAACCAGAGCAGCACACGGAAACACTGTTTACCTTCCCACCAGAGTGGTACCTATTTATCTACTTGCACTTTGACGTGCTTTCGCACTGCTAGGTTGGCAGGAGCAGGGACCGAGCAGTGGGAGCTCACCCCGTCGCGGGGATTTGAACCGCCGACCTTCTGATCGGCAAGTCCTAGGCTCTGTGGTTTAACCCACAGCGCCACCATGGTTTATTAAAATCACACACACAAACTTTGTCCAGAGGTATAACTATGGTTTCCAACAAACCATGGTTTGCTATTGGTTTATGAACCTTGGTTTGTTTTAACTGCAGCTTGTCATCATGCTTGAACTCGACACCCCCTCCTGAACCAAGGTTTGTTTGGCCACACCACCTCAATTGCAGGAGCAACTGGAAAAACAACAAACAAACAAACAAACAAACTTAGGATTGTTTGTCTGATTGTAAGCCATTGTTTGTCTGATTGTCTGTGCAGCAACTCATGGTGAACTTGTAGTTTGTCAAACCACAGTGTAGTGTTACATGGAAACCTCCAACACTGCTGCTTTTGGGGGTAGTAGCAGCTGTAGTTTGGACTGGAATGTGCACTTAATATTCTTATTGTTGTTTCCTTAGTTTTGGTATATTTGAAAATCATCTCTCTTCCTCTCTCATAAATAAAATGAAATTGGTTTGCTTCTGTGACCCAGATGGCACGTCACAGTAAACCATAGTTGATGGTGGGTTGTCCTGTCCCCTCAATGCACAGAGGAAACAAACCATGGTTCCTAGTGTCAGGAGCATTGCACATAGGTCTAGGGCACAAATTTGCATTAGCTGTTGCATAATGTATGAATGCTTCTGAGCAAATTGTGCAGAGTGTGTTGTGTGTGTCATAGATATATCTCCACTGGGTTACCCCCCAACAACTCTCCTGCTGGGTGAAGTATGTCCATTGTGGTTGGTTTTGCTCCAACAGAGCACGAGGTCTTTTAGAGGCCAAGGGATGCTCAGCGCATGGGCTCCGGAAGGCCAGGGATGCTCATGTGAGCCCAGTAAGATCTCGCAAGAGCACTCCAGAATTGGTGCACCAACAGGGCTTTGCCCCCCACCCCGCCCCCCCTCCAAGCAAGGCAGAGAGCTGAAGAGCTCATACCACGCTGTTTCTGCTTGGCTTACGTGGTGTGGAAAGAGCTTTCAAGCTCTCGGCTTTGCTTGCATTAAACTTGCAGAATTCAACCAGCCGGCCCCTAGCCACACATGGTTGAAATTGCGCGATCTAAGTGGCCAAAAGATTCAATTGCATATTCTCTCTGCAAATGCTTTAGCTTTAGCGTGACTCGGCAGCTTTGATGTTTCAGACAGGTGAGCCCCTGCTGTCACTCCTCAACTTCAGCACGCCTTGAAAATATTCCCCGTCTCGTCAGCACCATTTTATTCGAATTGATCTCATAATTTGTACTTGCACACACTTTTGCCAATTAAAAAATATTTGTGCAATGGTGCTTAAGTGGAAAAATGTGTTGATGCAAGTTTAACACCGGTCTTGAAAGACCTACACTGGCTCCCAGTACGTTTCCAAGCACAATTCAAAGTATTGGTGCTGACCTTTAAAGCCCTAAACGGCCTCGGTCCTGTAGACCTGAAGGAGCGTCTCCACCCCCATCGTTCAGCCCGGACACTGAGGTCCAGTGCCAAGGGCCTTCTGGCTGTTCCCTCATTGCGAGAAGCCACGTTACAGGGAACCAGGCAGAGGGCCTTCTCGGTAGTGGCACCCGCCCTGTGGAACGCCCTCCCACCAGATGTCAAAGAGAAAAATAACTACGAGACTTTTAGAAGGCATCTGAAGGCAGCCCTGTTTAGGGAAGCTTTTAATGTTTAATAGGTTATTGTATTTTAGTGTTTTGTTGGAAGCCGCCCAGAGTGGCTGGGGAAACCCAGCCAGATGGGCGGGGTATAAATAATAAATTATTATTATTATTATTATTATTATTATTATTATTATTATTATTAAAAACAGATTTCCTTCTTTCTTTTAGAAAAGTGCAACATGCGCCCTTTCCAACTGGGACAATTTCAGGCCACATTCATGCCATACTTTTAAAGTTCTGTGATACCACTTTAGACAGCCCTATTGTATTCCCCAAAGAATTTTGGGAGCTGTAGTTTGTGAAGCTTGCTAAGAGACACCCCCCCCATTCCCCTCACAGAACTACAATTCCCAGAGTTCACTATGAAGAGAGATTGGCTTTTAAACCATTCTGGGAATCATAGCTCTGTGAGGGGGATGAACCTCAGTAATTTTTGGTCTTTTCAGACAGGCCCCCTGGAGTTATAAAGTTTGAGAAGCCTTGGCCTAATCCCCTTTTAAAGTCACAAAGCTTATCTCATCGTGTGACAATGAATGCAAACAATTAAATTCCCCACATTTTTCTTTGGCCAACGGACCCATTTGGAAACTTCAGAAGGCTCCGTGGGCGCCGGTCACAAAATGGCTGCCATTAGGCAGGAGCGTAACACCTAATAGCTGCCACATCTGAAAGATCGGGGGGGGGGGGGAAAGAGATTGGGGGCCCAAAATGGAGCAAGCAGCTCCTACCCCCCCCCCCCCCCGTCTTGGGCACTGTAGATTTTTGAGGGTATATTTACTGGAACACTTGTGGCCACCATAGGAAAGAGGAGCTGGCAGGGCCCCTGAATCAAATTATGCACTGTGGGGAAAAGTCTTAATTTCCTGAGAAAGTTCCCCTTCCTCATGCAAAAGCATGGTCAGTGCACAGGGGCTGCCTTGTCTGCAGATCTGATGAGCCAAAAGACAAGTTCTCTTTTTAAATTATTTTTAAACCACTGCTAGGAACCAAAGGGGACGGGGGTGGTACTGTGGGTTAAACCACAGAGCCTAGGACTTGCCGATCAGAAGGTCGGCTCCCGTTGCTCGGTCCCTGCTCCTGCCAACCTAGCAGTTCGAAAGCAAAGTGCAAGTAGATAAATAGGTACCACTCCGGCGGGAAGGTAAAAGGTGTTTCCGTGCGCTGCTCTGGTTCGCCAGAAGCGGCTTAGTCATGCCGGCCACATGACCCAGAAGCTGTACGCCGGCTCCCTCGGCCAGTAAAGCGAGATGAGCGCCGCAACCCCAGAGTTGGCCATGACTGGACCTAATGGTCAGGGGTCCCTTTACCTTTAAGGAAAAGGAGGAAATTCCGGGATCAAATCAGAAACTGGGATGGCTTCTGTAAATCTGGGGCTGTCCCTGAAAAATAGGGACACTCAGAGGGTCTGATCTACTTAGTTTGTTCTACACACTGACAGCTGACAGCTCAGCCAGGCCTACCTGGAGATGCTGCTGGCCCTATATTTGCAAATGTGCAATACATTAAAATGCTTAATATTGCACTGCTGTCGGTTTGGGGGGTCAGTCTGGATGATGTCCTGAGTCCCTTCCAGTTCTTGGGGTCCAAATGCTTGTTTACAAAGCTGTTGTACTACCAACCTTACTGTATGCTTGTAAAACATGGACCACTTATCAACGCCATCTCCAACTCCTCAAAAGATTCCATCAACGGTGTCTCCGAAAAATTTTACACACCACTTGGGAAGACAGGCGAACTAATACCAGTGTACTGGAAGAAGCAAAGATCACCAGTGTTGAAGCAATGATTCTTCAACGTCAACTTCATTGGACTCTATGCCGCAACTCTATTCCTGAACTTAAAAATGGAAACCGTAATGCTGGTGGTCAACAAAAGAGGTTGAAAGACTGTCTCAAGGCAAATCTAAAAAAATGTAATATAAACACTGACGACTGGGAAACACTGGCCTGAGAGTGCTCCAGTTGGAGAACAGCCTTTACCAAAGGTGTCCTGGGCTTTGAAGACACTCAAACTCAGGACGCAAGGGAGAAACGTGCTAGGAGGAAGGCACGCTTGGCAAATCCACACTGTGATCAGCTCCTGCCCGGAAACCAATGTCCCCACTGTGGAAGGATGTGTGGATCCAGAATTGGCCTCAACAGTCACTTGCAGACTCATTGTTAAAACCGTGTTCATGGAAGACAATCTTACTCAGCTACAAGTGATTGCCAAAGAGGAGGAAGAAGAAGAAGGAGGAGGAGGAGGAGGAGGAGGAGGAGGAGGAGGAGGAGGAGGAGGAGAGAATCGCCAAACTAGTTAGACAATTCTCTTAGGACAATGACCTCTGCAGGCCACTTAAGCGTCCTGGTCAGCACCTCAAAAAATGAGCTAGGTTGCAAGAACTACAACTGAGTGGTGGCACCATCTGGGCAGATAGGTGCCCCTCATCTCCTAGCTGCTAGGTAGGAGAACAACTGCCAGAGTTTTGGGGTGTGAGCTGAGCTGGAAGCAGGCAGGAAGCTGGATGCACAGACCTGCTTGCTCTGTGCTGGGTCCAAAGCAGTGACTCATTGAGAAGCAAGATCCTTTGGGGTATTCATGCTGTCGGCCCCTCTTATCTGAGCCCCCTGAGCTGTCGGCTCAGGTTGTAGATACAGTCATACCTTGGTTATTGATTGCCTTGGTACTCGGACGTTTTGGGTCCCAAATGCCGCAAACCCAGAAGTGAGTGTTCCGGTTTGCGAACGTTTTTTGGAAGCCAAACGTCCATCACAGCTTCCAACTGAGTGCAGGAAACTCTTGCAGCCAATCGGAAGCTGCACCTTGGTTTTCGAGCATTTCCGGGAGTTGAACGGACTCCCAGAACGGATTAAGTTTGACAACCAAGGTACCACTGTGTGTGTAAATAAAGCCATATATGCAAAAGACTAGGGACGCAGGTGGTGCTGTGGTCTCAACCATTGAGCCTCTTGGGCTTGCCGATCGGAAGTTTGGTGGTTCGAATCCCCATGACGGGGTGAGCTCCCATTACTCTGTCCCAGCTCCTGCCAACCTAGCAGTTTGAAAGCATACCAGTGCAAGTAGATAAATAGGTGGCAGGAAGGTAAACGATGTTTCCTTGCGCCCTGGCTTCCATCACGATGTCCCATTGTGCCAGAAGCGGTTGAGTCCTGCTGGCCACATGACCCAGAAAGCTGTCTGTGGACAAACGCCGGCTCCCTTGGCCTGAAAGCGAGATGAGCGCCGCAACCCCATAGTTGCCTTTGACTGGACTTAACCATCCTTTACCTTTTACCTATACAGTGGTACCTCAGGTTACAGACTCCGCTATCCCAGAAATAGTAGCTTGGGTTAAGAACTTTGCTTCAGGATGAGAACAGAAATCACACGGTGGCAGTGCAGCGGCAGTGGGAGGCCTCATTAGCTAAAGTGGTACCTCAGGTTAAGAACAGTTTCAGGTTAAGAACGTATCTCCAGAACAAATTAAGTTCTTAACCCAAAGTACCACTGTATCCAAAATACCTCAGTCTCTGCTGACCTTCATTCCGAGGAAATTGAACCCTGAGTAAGTGCCCGGAAAGCCTTGGAGTTTCCCCGCTCACAGAGTGAGGTGGCGTGAAACAGCACTTTATAGCAAAAGAACTTCCCGTTTTGAAGTTCTGCTAGTGCGAACCCCTGCAAAGTGACAGGCTGAGCTAGATGGACCAGTGTGTGGAGCGGCTTATGACAGTGCTGCAAACAGGGCTTAATTTCCCCGAAACACACAGTTCCACCCCAGCAGTGCCTTGGTCTATTGTCGCAAGTATGTTCAGAGGCACTTTGGGCCTGTTGTTGCATGTCACTCTTCCTTGGCTTCTGACCAGCGTTCAAAATTAGCCAGGCGCCAGGCACATTTTGCGACTGATTGCAAGCAGTTTGAGAAGTCTTGGCGACTCAAGATTTAAAATTGCTGCCACTGGCACAGAGGGCGCAGGAGGAGAAATGCCTCCCCGATGTTTTGGGGGCAACTCGCAGCTGTGCCGGCCGGAGCTGGCGCGAGTTGCCACGCAAATGTCTGGAGGCCGCCATTGCAACAAATGCAATATGTAAAGATCGAAACCCAAAATGCTGGCAGGCGGAGGCCAATTGAAACCAGTAGCTTGTGTGTGTGCTTCTTCCTGTCCCCGGAGAGAGAGAAGAAACTTTCTCTTCCTCCTAACCAACTTCCGCTGTGCTGAGGAAAGCTTATCTCATACCCTTGTGGCGCCGCTTTGGGCCGGTGGCCCAAATTCTGTTCCCTGTGTGCCATGCCTCTGGATCCACTGAGTTGAGAGCGCCTTCTGCTTTTCAGAGGCTGAGAGGGGATGTTAAATGTCTACAGGGGATCATGTCAGCGGGGAAGGAAATGGGCTTTCCCCACTTGCCTCCTATCACAGCTCTGTGGTTATTGTGGTGGCCATGGTTTGTAGGGAGATAATGCTCTAGGGCGAGTGTTTTTCCTGAGAGCGTAAGGTGTTAAGAATAGTCTGCTATTCATGATATGTGGTGCAAATGTAGAGAAATAAAAACAAATTGGGAAATGATATATAATGAGTTGAAGAAAATGTTTAAATTAACATTTGTAAAAAAACCAGAAGCATTTTTGTTAGGGATTGTAGGAAAAGACCTGCCAAGGAAAATAAAGAATCTATTTACATATGAGACATTAAAAAATTCTGGGAAATGATATATAATGAGTTGAAGAAAATGTTCAAATTAACATTTGTAAAAAAACCAGAAGCATTTTTGTTAGGGATTGTAGGAAAAGACCTGCCAAGGAAAATAAAGAATTTATTTATGTGTGCGACAACGGCAGCAAGAGTCTTAATAGCACAAGGATGGAAGAATGAGGAAATCCCGACAAAAGAACAGTGGCAAGAGAAATTGATGGATTATGCAGTACTGGCAAAATTGGCATGCAAGCTGCGAGACAAGGACAACTGTGACTTTAAAGAAGAATGGGAACTTTTTACAAACTACTTAAAAAAACAACAACATGAATTGGACTCCTTGGAAGGTTTTGTATAAACACACACAAATTTATTGATTGTTAACATAATAGACAGAGAATTTGAGGATCTTTACAATTTTACAATATGCAGAGAATAACATGTGTTGAAAAATCAGAGGAGCTGAGGGAAGTCTTGGGGTTTCTTCCTGGGGTTGCGGAAGGGGGAAAAGGGGGGGAAACAATGAAGATGATATGTTTTGATAATTTGTTTTGTTGAAATTCTTAATAAAATTATTTAAAACAAAAAAAGAATAGTCTCCTGGATCAGGCCAATGGCTCATCTGGTCCAGACTCCAATTGTGCAAGCCGGATTCAAGCGCAAGGGTGTAGCACCACATGAGTGAAGGCCTCCACCTGACCAAAGCATAAGCACACAGCCAACACTTCCCTGCACATGGGGAAAAGTTGGAAGCAAGATCATCTTCCTGAAGGGCTTGCTTTCTGTGTGCAGGGAACTCGGTTTCCACTCCCAAATTTTTCACCTGCTGCACAGCCTCACAACTCTGACCATCTGTGAGGGAAAATTCCTGTTCCTGATAGCAGCAGGAGCACCGCCGCTGGGTTAGTCTTTTAAATATTGCTTTGCCTATTTCAATAATGATGGACGGGCCACGGGGTTAGCTTGAAGCTTCCAGAATTATGTTGGCTTGAGTTACAAGGACAGAAGAAGAAAGGGTCTGTTTGGGATGCAAATTGGATGCAGCTCAACTCGGACGCTGAGGGTGCTGCGCTCATGGATGCAAACTCTGAAGCTTATGGTTGCCCACAAAAGCTCACAGTGTTACTATTGGTTTGCAAATCCCTTAACGGCTTGGGACCAGTTTACTTGTGGGATATGCCCTCTTGACGGCACAACATCATACTTGTTCTGCACTTGCAAGAAACCAATCTGTTAGTGTGGCAGCACCTGCACTTTGGAACTCCCTGCCACTTGACGCCTTGGCTGTACTTTTTGACGTTGCCTTAAAACATTGTTATTTAGGCAAGCCTACAGACGTGTCGAAGTTACACGTCTTTTATTTCTTTTTAGCTGCTGTTGATTTTAACAATCTTCTGAATATTTTAAACCACCTGCTTTTACTTGTTTTAATCAGCAATGTTAATGTTTTGTTTTATATCTCTGTAAACCGCTTGGAGATTTCCTTACCATCAAGCGGTACATAAATTTTGTTAGATAAATAAAGAAAAAATATGTATTTCTGTCTATAGCCTGGGCTTAAGATCTCTTCTCTCTCTCCCTCCCATCTCCCAGAATGGGCTGCATGAAATCCAAAGAAATCAACCTCAGTGAAAAAGTCTCAGGAACTCGCCAGAGCTTGGGTGATCCGAATAATTACATACCAGACCCCACTGACTGTGTAAGTCTAAATTATTTGCCAGTCTCAAAGAAAAAGTCAGGAGAGATACTGTATTTTTTGCTCCATAAGACTCACTTTTTCCCTCCTAAAAAGTAAGGTGAAATGTGTGTGCCACTTATGGAGCGAATGCAGGCTGCGCAGCTATCCCAGAAGCCAGAACAGCAAGAGGGATTGCTGCTTTCACTGCGCAGCGATCCCTCTTGCTGTTCTGGCTTCTGAGATTCAGAATATTTTTTTTCTTGTTTTCCTCCTCCAAAAAGTAGGTGCGTCTTGTGGTCTGGTGCGTCTTATAGAGCGAGAAATACGGTATTTTATGAAGTGTTAAGGGTATTTAACGGAGTGTTAAGAACTTTCTGATGGTAAGGGCTGTTTGACAGCAGAACGGATTCCCTCCAAAAGTGGTGGACTTTTCCTTCCTTGGAGGTTTTTAAGCAGAGGGCTGGATGGGCATCTGCCATGGATTGGTTAGCTGTGTTTCCTGCATTTCAGGGGGCTGGAATCGATGACCTTTGGGGGTCCCTTCAAACTCTTGAAGTATTAGCTTTAAAGGCTGGTATATTTGTGATGGGATAAGCTTTTTGGGGGTTAGAGCTCACCATTAGAGGAAGCAGTCTCTAACGCCTAAGAGCTGATGCCATCTTCCGTAAGGCCAAGAGAAAAGAGCACACACCAAGAACTCAGGCCAATATAAATTTCAGTAGTGGGAGTGGTCCCTACTCGCAAAAATCAATAGTCAATTGTAACAAGAACTACTCCATTCAAAAGTATGTATTCTGACAAGAATTACAAACTCAAATAGAGTTATGACTGTTTTACAATTTATGTGAATTTAAATGTATTTTCATGTAATATTTGATACTTCCAGCTGATGAAGGTGAATACATCGAAAAAGGGCTCTGTCCTGGTTTCTGATCCGTAATTGACTTCTGACATCTGCTCAGTGATCGAAACTAAGACCTTCTCGTCAAATCTGACTTAGGACTAACATGAACTTACTGGTTTCTGATCCGTATACAGTGGTACCTCAGGTTACATACGCTTCAGGTTACAGATTCCGCTAACCCAGAAATAGTGCTTCAGGTTAAGAACTTTGCTTCAGGATGAGAACAGAAATTGGGCAACAGCAGCGTGGCAGCAGCAGGAGGCCCCATTAGCTAAAGTGGTGCTTCAGGTTAAGAACAGTTTCAGGTTAAGAACGGACCTCCGGAATGAATTAAGTACTTAACCTGAGGTACCACTGTACATATCCTTATGAGTTTGAGTTGGTAATCTCTGTTTGAGTTTGCAATCCTTGTCAGAATACATACTTTTGAATAGATTAGTACTTGTTACAATTGACTATTGATTTGCAAGTAGGGACCACTCCCACTATTGAAACTTATAGTCATACCTCGGGATAAATACGCTTCAAGTTGAGCGCTTTCGGGTTGCGCTCCGCAGCGACCCGGAAGTAACGGAGCACGTTACTTGTGGGTTTCGCCGCTCACGCATGCGCAGACGCTCAAAATGACGTCACGCGTCTTACGTTCTGTTCGGGATGTGAACGGGGCTCTGGAACGGATCCCGTTCGCATCCCGAAGTACCACTGTATTGGCCTGAGTTCTTGGTGTGCTCTTTTCTCTTGGTATAAAGGTAAAGGTAAAGGTACCCCTGCCCGTACGGGCCAGTCTTGACAGATTCTAGGGTTGTGCGCCCATCTCACTCAAGAGGCCGGGGGCCAGCGCTGTCCGGAGACACTTCCGGGTCATGTGGCCAGCGTGACATCGCTGCTCTGGCGAGCCAGAGCCGCACACGGAAACGCCGTTTACCTTCCCGCTATAAAGCAGTCCCTATTTATCTACTTGCACCCGGGGGTGCTTTCGAACTGCTAGGTTGGCAGGCGCTGGGACCGAGCAGCGGGAGCGCACCCCGCCGCGGGGATTCGAACTGCCGACCTTTCGATCGGCAAGCCCTAGGCGCTGAGGCTTTTACCCACAGCGCCACCCGTGTCCCTTTCTCTTGGTATATTTGGTATATTTAATAACAAGACCTCCATCTTCCGTAAGGCCTGCAGTGATGTGACTTGTCTGCTGAAACAGCTGGAGGGCACCAGTTTGGCAAAGCGTGCTACAGAGACTGTGGAGCAGACTGAGGATTAGAAATGCTGTCTTGCGGAGGTTCTGTTTTCCTGTTCATAAATTATTTCTGTTCTCTTGCATCCCAGCTTGGCCCAGCACCCAGCAAACCGAAGCCTCCCACAACTGATGGTATGTATACCTGCCTCAATGGTCTGTCTTGGCGGGAGGGAGACCCATAGATCTATGGCCCCTGGCCTACATCAGAGAGCTGTGTGCTGCAAGGACATACGTCCCCTTGTCAGCCAGGGGCTCAGCTTTCCTCAACCATAAAGAGATAAAGGGTAGAGGGACCCCTGACCATTAGGTCTAGTCGTGACCAACTCTGGGGTTGCAGCGCTCATCTCGCTTTACTGGCCGAGGGAGCCGGCGTACAGCTTGCGGGTTATGTGGCCAGCATGACTAAGCCGCTTCTGGCGAGCCAGAGCAGCGCATGGAAACGCTGTTGACCTTCCCACTGGAGTGGTACCTATTTATCTACTTGCACTTTGACGTGCTTTCGAACTGCTAGGTTGGCAGGAGCTGGGACTGAGCAATGGGAGCTCACCCCATCGCGGGGATTCGAACTGCCGACTTTCCGATCGGCAAGTACTAGGCTCTGTGGTTTAACCCACAGCGCCACCCGCGTCCGTTGTTCCACATCCATACCTGCCTATCAACCAGCTGGTTTTATTTGTTTTATTTTGTAACGTTTATATACCAATTGCAAAAACAAAAATAAAAAATCAGAGTGGTTTACAAAAAAGAAAAAAAGATAGAGGAATAAGACCATCAATGAGGAAATTCAGCAACAATAACTTAGCAATAATTTAGCTGCCGGCGAAGTGAGGTTTGTCCCTGCGTCCAGAGTAAACACTGTTTTGTGTGAATACAACCCTTGCTCTTCTCGCAGGAACAGAGGAGTTTATCGTTCTGGCTCTTTACGACTATGAAGCCATCCACAAGGAAGACCTGAGCTTCCAGAAGGGCGACCATCTCAAAGTCCTAGAAAAGTAAGTACAAGACCCCTTCTAGTGGAGCTGTTTACTGAGCGAAGGTGGGGGGGGGGTGTCTTATCTGGGGCCCTGATCTGCTGCCTGCTTTCTTTGGGAATCTGGTTGACCCAATTTGTTATATCCTATCTGCTGGATCCCCATAAGTGTTAGGGCTGCTCTGCAGGGGTGGTTTTCCCCCCTGCTTTCAGTTTGGTGTGGCAAATCCACCCCCGCCCCTCGCACAGTAAGGGGTTAGGGTAATCTATTAGTTCATTTGTGTTCTTGCTAAATAGCATAAAAATATGTTTAATATATAATACAGTACACTTCCTGGTGGCTATTTGCAGATTAGCTGCGCCGCAGAAGGCGTGCTGGGGAGACCACACATTCAAGAAACGCAAAATAACTTTTGCTAGGTTTTAGCTACAAAAACTCCTTTTACACTAAACTACAATATATCAATAAGCATGACCCATCTACCAGGGTACTGAGAGAGCTGCATGCTGCTCTTTATATACCATACCCAACAAACAGCTTAATTACCACAACTTAACAGCACATGCTATACTGCTTCACGGCTGTAAAACTAGGTCACGTTATTTGCTCTGGCCTTTAAAGAAATACACACCTTGTGGAACCATAATGAACCTTCAAATTTAAAGAGACCATTCAACACTTCTATGCTACAAGTCTAAGACACAGAAAGCCATAGCTGTCAACGTTTCCCTTTTTTAAAGGGAAATTCCCTTATTCCGAATAGGATTCCTCGCAAGAAAAGGGAAAAGAAAAGGGGAAAGGACATGGGTGGCGCTGTGGGTTAAACCACAGAGCCTAGGGCTTGCCGATCAGAAGGTCGGCGGTTCGAATCCCTGCGACGGGGTGAGCTCCTGTTACTCGGTCCCTGCTCCTGCCAACCTAGCAGTTCGAAAGCACGTCAAAGTGCAAGTAGATAAATAGGTACCGCTCTGGCGGGAAGGTAAACGGCGTTTCCGTGCGCTGCTCTAGTTCGCCAGAAGCGGCTTAGTCATGCTGGACACATGACCTGGAAGCTGTACGCCGGCTCCCTCGGCCAATAAAGCGAGATGAGCACCGCAACCCCAGAATCGGCCACGACTGGACCTAATGGTCAGGGGCCCCTTTACCTTTACCTTTACCTTTACCTTTATGCAGAAAGCATGTAGCAGCATTCATATCTCTACACTACGAAGCAGCTTTGGTTGTCTACCTCTTTACCTGCTGTCGCTTCCTTCCAGGGTATTGTAGTTCGTTTATGGTACTGAGATGTCTGTTTCCAGCTCCCTCTAACAGATCCTAAACTTACGTAGCAGAGGTATTTCCCCTGGGGACAAGGAAGGATTATAAAACCTGTTTAAATCCATAGCATAGGTAGACTTGCCCCTGAGACTCCTGTTATACCCCACCCATCTGGCTGGGCTTCCCCAGCCACTCTGAGTGGCTTCCAACAAAATATTAAAATACAGCAATGCATCAAACATTAAAAGCTTCCCTAAACAGGGCTGCCTTCAGATGTCTTCTAAAAGTCAGATAGTTGTTTATTTCCTTGACATCTGACGGGAGGGTGTTCCACAGGGCGGGTGCCACCACCGAGAAGGCCCTCTGCCTAGTTCCCTGTAACTTGGCTTTTCGCAGTGAGGGAACCACCAGAAGGCCCTCGGCACTGGACCTCAGTGTCCAGGCTGAACGATGGGGGTGGAGACGCTCCTTCAGATATACTGGACCGAGGCCGTTTAGGGCTTTAAAGGTCAGCACCAACACTTTGAATTGAATGCAGCCATAGACCTTTGAGGCCCATTCAGACAACTACATAGACACGTGTTGGTGGACCCTGGGAAAGTCTGTGGCTCATAGCCCTTGAACCCTTGCCACATACCCTTTAAGATGCATTTTAGCATCTACCCAAGCACAGCATCTTCTATCATGCCTCGATTACGTTTTGGCCTTTGGCAAACCTCAGCAGCAAGCGGTCTGCATTGCAGGGGCGTCGCTGCGGGGAATGCCTCTCTGAGCACCCGTTTTTGAACTTGCCATTTGAGCGTGTGATTGCTCCTCCTCAGTGACAGAAGATTGATATTCTCGACCTCTTTCCTCCCCCCTTCCTCTCTCTTTCTTTCTCTCTGCAGCTCGGGCGAGTGGTGGAGTGCCAAAGCCCTCTCGACAGGCCAAGAGGGTTATATCCCCAGCAACTATGTCGCCAGAGTCAACTCCCTGGAGACGGAGGAGTGAGTCTGCTCTGTGGCTGGGGGGTGGCGAAGGGGGTATTCTCTGCACGGCGCTTATCTAGGACTGCAATTAAAGTGCCCTTTTTGCTGGGGGTGGGGGGTGGGATAGTGAACAGGGGCAAAAGACCCTCTCCTCCTAGCCCTGCCAGCTTCCACCAGCATAGAATTCACTAGTATCAACCCAAGTATTGATGGATTTTCACGAGGACTTTAAAAAAAAAAAAGAAATTAAGAAAGCGGACCAAAGACTCTTTATGTACGCCACAGCAGCGGCAAGAAACATGCTTGCCCCAAACTGGAAACTGCAAGAAATTCCTACTATTGCAGAGTGGCAGACAAAATTGATGAGTTATGCAGAGCTAGCCAAACTGATGGGAAGAATTTGGGATCAGGACAATCAGAGGTTTCAAGAAAGTTGGAGTAAATTTATGGTGTATATAAAGGATAATTGTAAAACTTTAAAAAGACTGGCAGGATTGAAATAGCTCTTACAATGTACGACAGATAGAAGGTTAAAAAGTAGAATACGCAATATAAGAAAATAAGGGATACCCGCTGAAGGGAGGGAGGGAAGTCGCACGCTCGGCAGAGCTAGAGGTATTTATGTGATTTAATGTCTTGTATTGCAAAAGTATGTATAAGGAAAATAATAAATACAGAATTGCAAACTGATGTGGAAATGTGGAGAAACAAACTAAAGTTCGGGAAAATGAGAAACTGAAATGGACCGATTTGCCCCTGCCTGCTTGGGAAGGTGCGCAGCGCATGCAAAGCCAGATCTGGCTTGCTCACCCTCCTGTCTTGTGACTGTTGCCCCCCCCCCCCAGGTGGTTTTTCAGAGGCGTCAGCAGGAAGGACGCTGAACGGCAGCTGCTGAGCCCTGGGAACGTGATAGGCTCCTTCATGATCCGAGACAGTGAGACAACCAAGGGTAAGTGGCGCTGGTTCATGTGTGCATGTGCCAAATCAGCTCTTCCCCACAAACAGCTGGACCTGCTGGAGAACAGATGCCCTGTTGTTCAGAGAGGAGCTGCTCGCGCATAGAAATAGCCTGCTGGATGCCTCTGGGAAACCCACAAGTGGGGCAGAGCGCATGTTGTTCAGTTTGCTTTCCTCTTCCACCGTCCAGTGGCGTAGCAAGGTCAGGTGGTACCCAGGGCGGAAAATTTCTTGTGACCCCACCCCCACATTGAAATTTATTTATTTTTGCCTGCAAAAATGGTTTGACTTTACAGTCATACCTCATGTTACGTTTGCTTCAGGTTGAGCGTTTTCAGGTTGCGTCCTGCAGCAACCCGGAAGTACCGTAACGGGTTACTTCCGGGTTTTGCCGCTCACGCATGCACAGACGTGCAAAATGATATCACGCGCATGCACAGAAGCAGCGAATCATGACCCGCACATGCACAGACGTGGAGACGCGGGTTGCGTTCTTTTTAGGTTGCAAACGGGCCTCCGGAACGGACCCTGTTCGCAAACAGAGATACCACTGTATTTCATTTTATTTTGCGGAGCCAAAGTTGTGGGGCTATTTAGTTGTGGAGCTTTCTTTGGGGAAGCCGAAGTCACACACCCTACAGCCTGCACGCCAAAACCAAAGCGTCTCTCGCAGACCTTGAGTGCCGCACAGCATTTTGTCACCCCCCCCCCTCGGAGGTGGCACCCAGGCCGGACCTCAACCCACCTTGCAATGCCTCTGCCACCATCCTGATACACCATCTTCCTTTCCCCTCTCTTCCTGTGGGGCAGTCCCAGAGTGGAGGGTTTGGGCAGGCCCCACTTGTTGTGTGAGCCTCTCCCGTGCAGGGGGCTGAAATTGGGTTGGGGAGGAAGTGCTGGCGATCCAGTGGCACTTTCCAGTTCTCCCTCCCAGTGGCGTAGCGTGGGGGTGCAGGGGGGGGCCGGCCGCACCGGGCGCAACATCTGGGGTTAGGGCAAATCCACAGGTTAGGGGGCGCAAATCCACGAGTTAGGGGGTGCAAATCCACGGGTTAGGGGGCGCAAATTACTTGCCTTGCCCCGGGTGCTGACAACCCACGCTACGCCACTGCTCCCTGCTGCTGCTGCTGCTGCTGCTGCTGCTGCTGCTGCTGCTGCTGCAGGACAGCTTGACCCACCTCTGCTTCTTGCAAGCTTTTCCCTATGTGTGACTTGCAGGAGGAGGCGCTGACAGCGACAGGGAGGTTAGATGGCCAGGTTCCTGCCTGGTGCTTGAGGACAAGTCTTGCCCAGCGCCTGAGGACAGGTCCTGCCCTGCCATCTGTATCTCTTGCTTGAGCAGGATGTTCTTCTGCAAGGACCACAGGAGAACCCAAACGGCCCCTTGCAATCTTCCCCAATTCCTGGGTGAGTCAAGGCAATCGCAGGGCAGGGGTCAGTAGGCTGACTTGTGAGGGTTGGGCTTGAACATAGGAAAGACAGACTCTGGCCTGGTTTGTGTGTAACACACAGTTTAGGAAAATACCGTATTTTTCGGTCTATAAGACGCACCAGACCACAAGACGCACCTAGTTTTTGGAGGAGGAAAACAGAACAGCAAGAGGGATCGCTACGCAGTGAAAGCAGCAATCCCTCTTGCTGTTCTGGCTTCTGGGATAGCTGCGCAGCCTGCATTCACTCCATATGACGCACACACATTTCCCCTTACTTTTTAGGAGGGGAAAAGTGAGTCTTATAGAGCAGAAAATACGGTACCTTTTCATCGTTCAAACCCTGCCTAGTGGTTTGTTTCCTGCCAGCAAACCACAATGGGGAAGCCATGGCTTGCTAGTTAACAGACCTTGGTTTGTCTTAACTGTGGCTTGGCATTATTGGCAAAACCTATTTGGTGTTTCGCAACTTTCTAACTAGTTGCAGGACCTCAGCCAGACCTAGCAGAGTAAACGCAGAATCCATGGAAGCAATTGGCGACTTGGCTGCAGACAGGATAGACGAAGCAGGAACCAGGAACTTGTAGTTAGGTGTTTATTATATACAGTGGACTGTTTACAGGAACAGAACACGGATCTTTAGCTTGCTCTCTCTGAAACGACTCACAACTCCTACACTGACACTGACCCACCAAACTAACAGTTAGCAGGCCATTAATTATCACTCCCTTGAGAGAGCTTGACCAATCATGGAGCTGTCTCCATGCCTCTTTATCACCAGGCAGACTTACTCCTTCACATGACCTTTTGGCTGTCTGCCAAACCCTAATTGACTCTGTGTGAGTAGCTGCACGTACACAATTTCCCAACAGGAATTGCATGTGAACCGTGGTTCGCTTGGCCAGCCCACCGGAGACACTTGCCAAGCTAAATAGGCATGAGGCGAGAGCAGTTGGTAAACAAACCATGGCTAACTTGTGGTTTGCTAAACAAACCATGGCTTGAACCAGCCTCCCCCAGCCTGGTGCCCGCCAAACCATGGCTTGAACCAGCCTCCCCCAGCCTGGTGCCCGCCAAACGTTGTGCACAACTCCCATAAGCTGTGTGGCTGGGGCTGATACTGGTCCAGTATATCTGAAGGAGCGTCTCCACCCCCATCGTTCTGCCCGGACACTGAGGTCCAGCTCCGAGGGCCTTCTGGCGGTTCCCTCACTACGAGAGGTCAAGTTACAGGGAACCAGGCAGAGGGCCTTCTCGGTAGTGGCGCCCGTCCTGTGGAACGCCCTCCCATCAGATGTCAAAGCGATAAACAACTACCTGACATTCAGAAGACATCTGAAGGCAGCCCTGTTCAGGGAAGTTTTTAATATGTGACATTTTAGTGTATTTTTTATCTTTGTTGGAAGCCGCCCAGAGTGGCTGGGGAAACCCAGCCAGATGGGCGGGGTACAAATAATAAATTATTATTATTATTATTATTATTATTATTATTATTATTATTATTATTATTGGAGTTGTAGTCCAAAACTTCAAGAGGGCATACCGGGTTGAGGAAGGCTGCCTTACACAAACCATGGTGTAGTGTTACATGCAAACCAGGTCATTGCACCCAGCCTGAGGCAATGTCCATACGGCAGATATCATCAGTAGTTTTATATGTTTCTCGTTGAAGCTGGCTCCTTAGAAACACTCCCCTCCTCCCGTTTATAATGGTCTAGATCCAAAACCCCAAGAGCAGGTATGGGAGAACTGGTGAAATGGTCACGTGAACCTCCTTTCTCAGTATGCATTCCTCCCTCTTGGCCCAGGTTCTTACTCCTTGTCTGTGCGAGATTTCGACAACCAGAAGAAAATGGAGACAGTGAAGCATTACAAGATTCGGACGCTGGACAGCGGCGGCTTCTACATTTCTGCTCGGAACACTTTCAGCAGCCTGCAGGAACTGGTCAGCCATTATAAGGGTGAGCCTGACCTGGGTGCTCCCTGGAACGCCTCCATCTCTTTGTGACTGGCTCACGGTCACCCGGTGTGTTTTACAGCCAGGAGGGATTTGAACCCTGGTCTCCAAGGTCTCTAGTCCAGAACTCTAACCACTACTCCACGCCACTCTCTCACGTATCTGCGATGGGTTCATATCATAAAGATATTTTTTATTAAAATTTTCAACATATTACAAAATGAAAAAAGAAAAATACAAAATAAAAATAGTTAAAAAACAATTCGATCTTTCCATTACTTATCTTTCATTTGCTTGTTTCCCGGACCTCCTCACACCTCCCTTTTTGTATTCCAATTCAATTTGTTAGTTCAGCAAATCCTTCCCCTCTTTGTTTATCCTAGTCTTTAATCTTAAAATATTGTAACATTAAATTTTTACCTGTTAATAATCCATTTTTTCATATTCCTTATAGCGTTATAACTAAAAACCACTTAACTTTTTATCCAACATCATTCTAACATTCATTAATTTTACAAAATTTCTGTAGATAGTCTTTAAATTTCTTCCAATCTTCTTCCACCGACTCTTCTCCCTGGTCTCGGATTCTGCCGGTCATTTCTGCCAGTTCCATATAGTCCATCACCTTCATCTGCCATTCTTCCAGAGTGGGTAGATCTTGTGTCTTCCAATACTTTGCAATAAGTATTCTTGCCGCTGTCGTGGCGTACATAAAGAAAGTTCTATCCTTCTTTGGCACCAATTGGCCGACGATGCCCAGGAGAAAGGCCTCTGCGATGGGTTCATATCAAGGCTTCTCCATGGTGGCACAAGTGTAACAAAATTTGTGGTCCGTTTGGGGCCTTGTTTCCAAAAGCGCCAGCCTGCAGCCTTGCCTTGGGATCCTGCGGGGTAGAATAACCTGGTGTTCTCTTCCAGGGCAAGCTGATGGTCTGTGTCAAAAGCTGACTTACCCGTGTATCGCTCCGAAACCTCAGCAGCCCTGGGAGAAAGATGCCTGGGAAATCCCCCGCAGCTCTCTGAAACTGGAGAAGAAACTGGGAGCTGGGCAATTCGGAGAAGTCTGGATGGGTAAGAATGTCGGAACCGGCCTGTCAAAGGATGAGGCTGAGGGTCTCCCTAGTCCTCTATGTTAGTTCCCTGTGATGGCCAGCCAGATGGGCTTTGGGAAGAAGAGTTATACTGCCTCTGAACATGGAGGCCACATCTGGTAACCATCTGTTGCAGCCAATTCCATATGTTATAATAATAACAATAATTTATTAATTATACCCCGCCCATCTGGCTGGGTTTCCCCAGCCACTCTGGGCGGCTTCCAACAAAACACTAAAATACAATAACCTATTAAACATTAAAAGCTTCCCTAAACAGGGCTGCTTTCAGATGTCTTCTAAAAGTTTGGTTTTTTCTCTTTGGCATCTGGTGGGAGGGCGTTCCACAGGGCGGGTGCCACCACCAAGAAGGCCCTCTGCCTGGTTCCCTGTAACCTCACTTCTTGCAGTGAGGGAACCGCCAGAAGGCCCTCGGTGCTGGACCTCAGTGTCCGGGCAGAACGACCGGAGTGGAGACGCTCCTTCAGGTATACTGGACCGAGGCCATTTAGGGCTTTCAAGGTCAGCACCAACACTTTGAATTGTGCTCGGAAATGTACTGGGAGCCAGTGTAGGTCTTTCAAGACCGGTGTTATGTGGTCTCGGCGGCCACTTCCAGTCACCAGTCTAGCTGCCGCATTCTGGATTAGTTGTAGTTTCTTCATATGTTCATGAAGAAACCCCAGGAGTCTGGAACCGTGCTGCCTGATGTGCTAGCTTTCTAGATGCAGGGTGATTCTGACACTGGGTCTTGCCAAATAACGCCCTTAGGCTTTGGGGGCCTGTTGTTTTAGTCTAGAAACTGTTCTTAGCTAAAGCTGAAGAATTCCATAGCCCATTCCACATTCTGCTTTTACACCGCACCCCGTGCTTGCCTGGAAATCACAGACTGCACAACATCCCTGGGCATGAGTTAGCATAGTGTTTTGGGTCTCATATGGCCTCCCTGGGTATGGTGATGGAAAGCTCCATTTCCCATGATGGATAGCTCACTTGGTAAAGCATTGGACCCTTGACCTCAGGCTCATGAGTTTGAGCCCCATGTTGGGCAAAAGGATCCCTGCATTTCAGGGCGTTGGAATGGACGATGCTCTGTGATTCTGCCGCTCTGAAACAGCCCCTTCTCTCCTCTCCAGCCACCTACAACATGCACACAAAAGTGGCCGTCAAAACCATGAAGCCAGGGAGCATGTCTGTGGAAGCCTTCCTGGAAGAGGCCAACATCATGAAGACCCTGCAGCACGACAAGCTGGTCAAGCTGCATGCCGTCGTGACCAAGGAGGAGCCCATTTACATCATCACCGAATACATGGAGAAAGGTGAGACGCAGGAAGGAGCGGAAGGTTCCGCAGCAGCCTTTGCCAACCTGGTGCTCTCCAGATATTTGGGGCTACAGACTCAGCCGGCACATCTGGAGGGTAGCAGGTTGGTGAAGCCTGTTCCATCCCCAAGCTTCTATCCCCAAAAGGAGGTTTTCGCAAAAGGCACCTGCCCAACAATACCTTTTTCACTCGTCCTTCTCTTTTTTTACTTTTTAAAATAATTTTTTATTGGACATTTTATTTACAACATAACATAAACCCCCACCCCCCAATACAGAAATCCACCCTCATTAAACATAACATACAATAAGCATAACATACAACAATACAAACAACCAAATAAAATACTTCCTTTATCCTGTATCTGACCTCCTTGTTTACTTCTTATAAGCTGTTTCCTTTATGAGTAATTATTAAGATTTTTCTAATTATAACTTGAATATCCACAAAGTCTCCTGCAGACATTAATTGAAACAAGTCCCAGGTATGTACTTTAGGGCACTGTTTTGTGAAGTATTCACTGCATTTTCCCCATGCTTTTTGAAACTCTTGTCTAGTGTGATCTCTAACTTCCTCTGTTAATCTAGCCAATTCAATATACTCTAACAGTTTGTTTTGCCATTCCTTTTTTTTCCCACTCGTCCTTCTCTATCTGTTTTCAGCCTTATCATCACAAACAAGAAGGCTAGAAACTGGAAACATTTTTTTAAAAGAAACATGAAACCCGAGTTCCTTAAGAATCGGGGTTATTGCCTTGTTTTTGGCAGCAGGCAGCCTTCCTCACTGTCTCCCAGCATCTACGGGGCTGGTACAATTTAGCAGCATTCTGCGGAGGCGCCGTCAGCTCCTAGCACACGAGTGCCACATGCCAATGAGGTTGCGCAGGATGCAGCACGCAGCTGGGAGGAAGAGATAGCTGGGTGGGGAGCAGCATGAGAACGTGGAGGAAGAAGATACTAGAATTGCAGAGTTGGAGGGGACCCCGAGTGTCATCTAGTCCAACCCCTGCAATACAGGAATCGCAGCTGAAGCATCCCTGACAGGTGGCCACCCAACCTCTGCTTACAAACCTCCAAGGAAGGAGAGTCCACCGCCTTCTGAGGGAGTCTGTTCTGCTGTCTGACGGCTCTTGCCGTCAGAAAGTCTTTCCTGATGCTTAGCTAGAATCTCCTTTCTTGTAACTTGAATGCATTGATTCAGGTCCTGCCCTCTGGGGCAGCAGAAAATGAGTTTCTCCGTCTTTCATGCAACAGTCCTTAAGATGATGATGATGATGATGATGATGATGATAATAGAAATAAATAAATAAATAAATAAATAAATTATTATTATTATTATTATTATTATTATTATTATTATTATTATTTATACCCCGCCCTCCCCAGCCAAGACCGGGCTCAGGGCGGCTAACACCAGATATAAAACAATTGATTGAAATACAACTTTAAAAAACAAGATTAAAATACAACATTAAAATGCAGCCTCATTTCTGCAGAAACTCAAAAACTTTTTTGGGGATGAAAATGTCAAGTCTTCACCAAGGCTAACTATCCAGACTGGTCCTACGTGGACCAGAAAAAAGCCAGCGAAGTCCCCAAATAGGAGTTCCATCACAGAAGAAAAAAGGGAAAAAGAAAGAGGGGAAGGGGATCAAGTTGATTCCAAGCCAAAGGCCAGGTGGAACAACTCTGTCTTACAGGCCCTGCGGAAAGAAATCAGATCCCACAGGGCCCTGGTCTCATGAGACAGAGCGTTCCACCAGGCTGGGGCCAGTGTTGAAAAGGCCCTGTCTCTGGTTGAGGCTAGTCTGACTTCCTTAGGGCCCGGGACCTCTAGGGTGTTGCTATTTATGGACCTTAAGGTCCTCCGTGGGGCATACCGGGATATTTGAAGTCAGAAAGTGCCTTTAACTCTAAGATGGGAGTAAGCCCCTCTGGAACAGAGGAGATTACTCCAGAGTCCAGATGCAGAAGACTCGGCTGCATCATTGAGAGGCCACCTTACCAGATGTCCCTGCAAAACTCTTTGGTGCTAATTATGATATAGGGCAGCTTTTCCCAACCTGGTGCCCTCCAGCCGTTTTGGATTACAACTCCCACCAGCCCCTGGGAAAGGCTGATTATAGGGAGACAGGGTGGGGTAAGTCCGTGTCTCTGAGCATCCAGACACCCCATGTCTATGTGAGCCTGGGAACAAAGTATGTGCTGCCCCACTGAGCAATGGGTCGCTTCCTAATGGAAGATCTGGCCCCCTCTGAAGAACACAATGGACTGCGCCCTGATGAGTTTATTTCCTCTCCGCAGGTAGCTTGTTGGATTTCCTGAAGAGTGATGAGGGTCACAAACAGCAGCTCCCTGTATTGATAGACTTCTGTGCCCAGGTGAGTGTGACCTAAAAGAGAGACCAGCTACTGGATCAGGCCAAGGGGAGCTCCTCTAGTCTAGCATCCTTTTCTCTCTCTCTCTCTCTCTCTCTCTCTCTCTCTCTCTCTTTAAAAAAATTAATTCATTTTTCATTTTCATTCATTACATACATCTCAAATTTTTAACGTTTCCTATATATTCCTCCCCCCCCCCCCCAAGACTTGCGTTTCTGGTTTGTTTCTCTTTTCATCTGCTTTGCTATCTCTCTACAGAAAAGGTTATTAATAGCATAACATCAAACCTATAAACCTAAAAATAAAATTAACTACATCATCTTATTTCTCTATCTTCTAAACATTTTCTGATGCTAATGATGTGGATGTTTATTTAAATCCTGCCATCAAGTCTATCGCCTTTCTTTGTTTCTGCAAATATAATATGAATGGTTCCCAATCTTTTTCAAAGTCCCTGTTGTCTTTTTCTCTTAGTCTTTCTGTCACTTTTGCCAGTTCTGCATAGTTCATCAACTTCTCTTGCCATTGTTCTTTAGTTGGGATTTCTCCAGGCTTCCAATTTTGTGCAATCAACATTCTTGCTGCTGTAGTGGCATACATAAATAAAGCCCTCATTTCTTTTGGTATGTCTTGACCTAAAATACCTAATATAGCATCCTTTTCTCACAGTGGCCAACCAATGCTTGCGACAAACGCACAAGTAGTACTTGAATCTCTCCCCTCCTGTGGTCTCCAGGATTTAGAAGCCTAGTAGCCATTGATAGCCCTCTTCTCAATGAATTTGTCTCATCCTTGTTTAAAGTTGCTGGCCATCCCTGCCTTCTGTGGCAGCAAGTTCTGTAGTTGTCAGGTGTGCGTGCAGGAGCCAGGCCCTGTGACCAGTAGGGCTTCGCAGGACTGGGGCCTTCCTAAGTTTGTTCTGAAGAGGCAAGACGCAGCCACACAGGTGAGGCCGCTTGGTAACTCACTGCACCTGGTGGCAAGAGCCGGGAAGGAATATAAGGTCAGCATTTCTTTGCCACAGCAACACGCTTCCTGCCTTGCTGCGTTTGACTCCTTGATCCTCGGACCCCTGACTTCATGACTCTTTGCTTCTTGATCCTCGGACCCTTGACTTTGTGACTCCTTGCTTCCTGATCCTCGGACCCCTGACTTCTTGACTCCTTGCTTCTTGATCCTCGGACCCCTGACTTCGTGACTCCTTGCTTCTTGATCCTCGGACCCCTGACTTCGTGACTCCTTGCTTCTTGATCCTCAGACCCTTGACTTTGTGACCCCTTGCTTCTTGATCCTCGGACCCCTGACTTCGTGACTCCTTCTTCTTGATCCTCTGACCCCTGGCTTCATGACTCCTTGCTTCCTGACCCTCGGACTCTTGGCTTCCTGACTTCTGGCTTCTGGACCCCTGTTCCTGCTCCCACCCCGCCATCTTGCCCCCGGTCCTGACGTCCCCTGCAGGACCGTGACAGTAGTTTTATCTGTGCACTGTGTGGGAAAGGACTTCCTTTCATACCTCTCATAGCTATAGGCAAGAGACACTTTTTAAAGCCTGACCCAAGTTGTCTCAACCCAGTGGAGTCTCTGTTCCCTCTCTGCAGGGCAGGGTCATCCCAGCTAGAATTCCACACCTGCCCTCCATCCTGCGCAGCCAAGGAGCTCCTGCAAAACTGCATAGAATCATAGAATTGCAGAGTTGGACCACAAGACTCATCTAGTCCAGCAGTGCAGGAATGTTTCACCTGACATGTGGCTGAAACCCAAGACCCTGAGCTTAAGAGTCTCATGCTTTACAAAATGAGCTATTCCAGCTCTTGAATTTACTCAGCTGATGCTAAACTTGTCCAGCTACTAAAAAGTCCCCAATGCTTCAGCCTTTCTTTATAGGGTGTCAATCATTTTGGGCGCCCCTTTCTGAACCTTTTTCGACTCTGCAATATCCTTCTGGACAGGGGCAATGCCACCTCACCTCTACCTGAGCCTCCCTTACCTGGTTTGTGTTGTGGCAAAGTGGCAGTGGCAAGTTCTGGTGAGTTCTTGCCAGGAACCGGTACTGCTACTGGCACCAGCCTGGTGGTGTGGCGCTCTTGGGTTCTGCCCTGCTTTTTGAGGCCAGGTGGCTAAAACTCTGCAGAGGATTCCAAATGCAGTCGTACCCTAGATTCGTACGACGGCAATAGGTTTCGCTCGCTGCCCAAAACAACTCTACGAGGATTGTCCCACCTGTTCAGGGCCAAAGAAGCTGTCCAACGGGTCTTTAGGTGTGTGTGGGTCATTGGGCCATGCCAGCCGCAATGGCTGCTGGGAGTTGGAGTCCTACGACATCTGAAGGGCCACAGGTTCCTTCCCCTGTCCCTGCATGAGCAACCCTGCAGATGTGAGAGTTCCTAGGCTTAGAGACCCTCCAGTGGGTTCCTAACAGCCAGGCACCAATTCGTTGGTTGGGTTTTGTTGCATTTAATATCTAGGGATGTGAGAGCATTGGGCCATGGTTGTGAGAACCCATTGTTTCCCGCAGTGATGCAGATTTGAATATGCAAATCTGCCTAGTGTGCTTTGTTTGTGTGCATTGACTCCTAAGGAAGTAGGAAACCTGGAACGGGTCCAAGGGCATTTCCTTCCTCTGGGTCTCCCTCCGCTGCTGCGGAACAAGGAGGCCTTTGTCACAACGGTCTGTGCTCTCCCTCCCTCCACCAAAACCAGTCCATCAAAAGAGCAGGTGTGCCCAGGGTGCCATCCGTCTTGCTTAGGTTGGTGGGGCTGACAGTTAACCCCTTGGCTTCAGGTCTCTGCGGAGCCCCAGAGATATGTCATCCGATAATCGCTCAACGTGAATCTCGGAATCAAAATCTCACCTCACCCATGACATCACATGGTTTTTGACAAGCCGCTCTCAGGGCGTAGAATCATAGAATTGTAGAGTTGGGACCCCGAGTGTCATCTAGTCCCACCCCCTGCAATGCAGGAATCTCGGCTAAAGCATCCATGAAAGATGGCCACGCAACATCTGCTTAAAAACCTCCAAGGAAGGAAAGTCCACAACCTTCTGAGGGGAGACTGTTCCACTGTTGATCACCTCTTAAGGCCAGAAAGTTCTTCCTGATGTTGAGTCGGAATCTCCTTTCTTGTAACCTGAAGCCATGGGTTCGAGTCCTACCCTCCAGAGCAGGAGAAAACAAGATTGCTCCTTCTTCCATGGGACAACCCTTAAGATACTTGAAGATGGCTCTCATATCGGCTCTTAAGTCTCCTCTTTTCCAGACTAAGCATACCCAACTCCCTCAACTGTTCCTTATAAGGCTTGGTTTCCAAACCCTTGATCATGGTCGCTGCCCTCTGCACTCGTTCGGCTTGTCAACATCATTCTTAAATTGTGGTGCCCAGAATAGGACACAGTATTCCAGGTGTGGTCTGACCAAGGCAAAATACAGTGGTACTATTACTTCCCATGACCTGGACACTATACTTTTGTAAAATCGCATTACAGTGGTACCTCGGGTTACATACTCTTCAGGTTACAGACTCCGCTAACCCAGAAATAGTACCTCGGGTTAAGAACTTTGCTTCAGGATGAGAACAGAAATTGTGCTCTGGCAGCGTGGCAGCAGCGGGAGGCCCCATTAGCTAAAGTGGTGCTTCAGGTTAAAAACAGTTTCAGGTTAAGAACAGACCTCCGGAACGAATTAAGTACTTAACCTGAGGTACCACTGTAGTGTTTTCTGCTGCTGCAGCACACTGTTGACTCTTGCTAAGCTTGTGGTCTACTAAGATCCCTAAATCCTTTTCACATGTACTACTGGCATCTTCGGGTACAAGTAGTTATACTTTCAACTGGGTTTATAATGCTGTTTCTGGGTTTGGAGTTGCCTTATTTGACTCTCACCATAGTTGAGAATGAACATAGTTCTTTGGGGTTTGGACGGTACAGCAAGCTGCAGTTGACTGAAGCTTTAGAAGTTCTCATGACTTGCACGGTGGGAAGAGAAGGTGTGATTTATCAACCAGCCCATGATTCCTCAACCTCACCTTACAGGGTTGTTGTAAGGGTGAAATGGCGCAGCGGGGAGAACCATGTGCCCCTCCTTGTGCGCCTCAGAGGAAACTTAATAAGTGAAAAGGAATCCTGCCTGCCGCAGTTCTCATCAGCATCACAAATCTCTCTCCTTCACTTATTTATTAATGTAAATTATTATTTATTTCATTTATTAACCGGCTTCCCATGAGGCATCCCAAAGCAATTTAATATAGCAACGTATATACAACTGTTGCATACTAGAAGGGTCAGCCGGTGTCTTGATTTGCTGTTCTGTTGTGGAGACTGCTTTGGTTTGCATTTGGGGGCGCATGAGACTTGTTCCATTAACATAGCCTGGAAGCAAAATCCTCCCCCCAAAGGGGGGAATTCCGTGCAACTGCAAGAAAACTTGTTTAAGGAAAGCTGCAGACTTTGCAGGTCATCCTTGATTTCATTTTACAGAACATACTCGCCAGAGGCTGCTGCAAAGATTTACTGGGGCTGTGGAGGGATGTGAACCCAGTTCTAAGGGTGTGTCTAGTGAACCCCAGTGGTACTCTCAGCACACCAGTCCTTTATGTTGTCCCAGCCTCCCCAGGTGCTGCACTATCGCTCCCCTTACAATAGATCTATCTCTCTTTACTGCAGATTGCAGAAGGCATGGCTTTCATTGAGAAGCGAAACTACATCCACCGGGACTTGCGAGCTGCCAACATCTTGGTCTCGGCCATGCTGGTGTGCAAGATTGCCGATTTTGGCTTGGCTCGGGTGATTGACGACAATGAATACACAGCCCGGGAAGGTGCAAAGAGAGGCTTTTTGTATGCTTGGTTGCACAAGCCAGCCCCTCCTGCTTTTGTCCTGTCAATCTTTCTGTGTACAGTATGCATTAGGGTTTAGACACTTAATAAGGATGGAGGGCAGAGAAATTTCAACCCAGTTTGCACTGAAAGGCAGACCTACCCAATTTGCACTTTCCGAAGCAACACGCGAACCAAAATTCACACTTCTCTGAATTTTGCAAGGCGCTTCTCCGGAGTATTCTGAACAATCACAGGCAACACGCGACTAATAATGTTCTAACAAAACATTTATAAGATGTATTCTTTCACAATTCTTAAACAGAAAAAATGTAGTAAGAGTCACAAATAATAGAAGTCAATCAATATTGCATGAACAAATTTAGAAAATGTAGTCAATCAGTATCAAAGAGGCAAACAAGCCTTTCAACAGTCACAATCCTGTAACGGTGCGGTAATGGATGTTCCAAACGTAGCAATTCTGAAACAGAAAATATGTAATGGAGTCACAAATAATAGAAATCAATCAATGTTGCATGAACAAAACTAGAAAATGTAGTCAATCAGTATCAAAGAGGCAAACAAGCCTTTCAACAGTCACAGTCCTGTAACCGTTCCAGACGTAGAACAGTTTTTCCGGATGACGAACTGTTTCGACAGTCACTCTTCATCAGCGAATAAATGGTCCTAACAGGTACATCAAGTAGCCAAGGATCAGTACTCACTTAGAAGTGTAGCAAGCTGATATTCTATGGAATAAACCCGCATAGCTTATTACTTGCCTTTTCTCTAAACTAAAAAGTCCCGAACACTGCATCCGGAGGAGAATCGCTTCATCCACTTTAGGATGCAGCTTCACGAACCTTTAGGAGCCAGATTTCCTTGCAGTAAAAGACCAGTAGTGCAGGCTCTTGCCTGTGTCCACAATGCAGTTTGGAAAGCAAACCTGCTATCTGCTGATAAGCCACTTCTTGCCGCGCATACCATGCCACCTTTCTGAGCCTCACCTTCTTTGTTTTGACCATCCTGGGCAGGTGCCAAGTTCCCCATCAAGTGGACTGCGCCCGAAGCCATCAACTACGGCTCCTTCACAATAAAGTCTGACATCTGGTCTTTCGGGATCCTCCTGATGGAGATCATTACCTATGGGCGGACCCCATACCCAGGTGCGTAATAAGAAAAGTCTCTTTGCAGGCACCCACACCAAACCTTTAAGGCACATGGCTTTTCCTTGGAACTGCACTTTGTTAAGAGTGAGTTTGAGGGGTAAGCTGCAGTTCTCGAGAATCTTGGGGGGAAGCTGTGACTGTTAAAGTCCTATCAATATTCTTTAGATACAGTATATGGCGCGGTTTTGATGTTCAAGTCTCCAGATTTTTTTGGCTCGTGGATACTTGGTGGAAAGGAGGAGCAGGGGGTGGTGATGGTCGCAGAGAACCCCACAATAACTTTAAGGGCTGGGACAGCTAGGTAGTTATCCACCCTTGTTAGAAACAAACGTCCAAATAGCTCCACCAAGAGATCTTATTTTAATAAGAATAGCATCCTGGTCAAGCTTCCAAGAGGAATTGGAAAAACTGCTTAGGCAATAAAACAATTTAACCTCTTGGATGGGGCTATTTTGAGGGACGCGGGTGGCGCTGTGGGTTAAAGCCTCAGCACCTAGGACTTGCCGATCGAAAGGTCGGCGGTTCGAATCCCCGCGGCGGGGTGCGCTCCTGTCGCTCGGTCCCAGCGCCTGCCAACCTAGCAGTTCGAAAGCACCCCCGGGTGCAAGTAGATAAATAGGGACCGCTTACTAGCGGGAAGGTAAACGGCGTTCCGTGTGCTGCGCTGGCTCGCCAGAGTAGCTTCGTCACGCTGGCCACGTGACCCGGAAGTGTCTGCGGACAGCGCTGGCTCCCGGCCTCTTGAGTGAGATGAGCGCACAACCCTAGAGTCTGGCAAGACTGGCCCGTACGGGCAGGGGTACCTTTACCTTTTACCTTTATGGGGCTATTTTAAACTGCCCGATTAAATATGGGAGATTGTTTACCAAATACAACCATGTGCTCTCAAAAATCTCTGTTTGGCAGCTTTGTATGTTCATATTTTCATGCAGTGTTCCAACTTTTCTGCTTTCAGAAGGGATGTTATTTGGTGAGCAGATGGGTCCAATTTTACTCCCTTTTTTAGTGGGCGATATCCAATGCATTTGTTTCCATTAGCAGAAGGACTGCACTAGCACATCCAAAATTCTCCCCCCTCCACCCCCGAATGTGGGCTGGGCCCTCCTCAAATCTGCTACAAAGTGTTGGGGGCAACTCCTAGAACAGATTTAGGAAGCACTCAGGGGAAGGAGAAGGGATGCGTGTAGCGCTGTGGGTTAAACCACAGAGCCTAGGACTTGCCGATCAGAAGGTCGGCGGTTCGAATCCCCATGACGGGATGAACTTCCGTTGCTCGGTCCCTGCTCCTGCCAACCTAGCAGTTCGAAAGCACGTCAAAGTGCAAGTAGATAAATAGGTACCGCTCCCGCGGGAAGGTAAACGGCGTTTCCGTGCGCTGCTCTGGTTCGCCAGAAGCAGCTTAGTCATGCTGGCCGCATGACCCGGAAGCTGTACGCCAGCTCCCTCAGCCAGTAAAGCGAGATGAGCGCTGCAACCCCAGAGTCGGCCACGACTGGACCTAATGGTCAGGGGTCCCTTTACCTTTACCTACAGGGAAAGGAGAGGAGAAAGGTTCAAGTGCACAAGGAGAAATCATTGTGCTGATGGAATGAGTCACATAGCTCTGCTTTGGATGCAACCCTTAGCTTCTACAAGTCCATAGGAACCTAGGAATGCTGTCAGAGCATTGGTCTACCTAGCTTAGCATTGCCTACAATGACTGGCAGCTTCTCTCCAATATTTCAGGGCTGGGATCTCTCTCAGCCCAACCTGGAGGTGCTGGGAACGGAACCTAGCACCCTCTGTGTGCAATGCAGGTAGACAACCACTGAGCGATGGTTTCTCTCCCTTCCGTTTGAATTCAGGGATGTCACACCAGGAAGTGATCCGTGCCCTAGAGCGTGGCTATCGGATGCCACGCACAGAGGACTGCCCAGAGGAGCTCTATGAAGTGATGATGCAGTGCTGGAAACGCAAGCCTGAGGACCGCCCGACGTTCGAGTACAATCAGAGCATCCTGGAGGACTTCTTCACTGCCACCGAAAGCCAGTACCAGCAACAGCCTTAAAGGAGATGGAGGACCTAGACAGCAGAGTGGGACAGTCACTGCAATACGATGCTTGAGAGAGAGCCAGTGTTTGATGTCAAGATCGCCCTGTGGCTTAGGCAAAAGTAGCTGCCTCCATCTTGGGAGCTTACAAAGGAACATTTTATTGACTGCTGTTGGGAGACGGGACTGTACTTGATGGACCCTCAAGACGATCCGACATAAGCAATTGTTGTGCTCATAGCTAAACTGCCTTTTAAAAAACTCCATTCAGTAGATGCCATTTCTGCTGAAGCATGCCATGCACTTTTTGTCTCAAGGTTTTGTTGCCTGCTAGAAAACCACTGGCTGTTGCTCTAGAAGTGTCTGGTGTGAGTGTGTGTGTGTGTGTGTGTGTGTGAGAGAGAGAGAGAGAGAGAGAGAGAGAGAGAGAGAGAGAGAGAGAGATTGTCATTTGACGGGCGTGGAATGCAAGAGAATCTGACTAATTGACCAGGCAAATAATATTATAAATATACAGTACCACTACTTACAGGCATTCTAACTAAGCTTGCCACCTCTTTCTTAATGCAAGCGATGGTTGCTTATTTAGCAATATGAAATTTTAATTCTGGATAGGAATCTGTTCCCTGAAATAAACCACAGATGGTGAACCTAATTGGCTTATATTGATCGCAGGAGCCCTGGTAGCAATGAGATTAAATCCTAAACTATTCTGATCAATGTATTATTTATAGGTTATAATATTATTGAAATATCAGTGTATGCCGACAATATTCAAGGGAACAAACTGTTATTCCTGGTTTTTACTTGGAGTGCCAGGGAAGGGCTGACTGTTACAGACAAAATGAACGCATAATGAGAAGCAGGTTTATTTTTTAATTATGGTTGCAGTTGTGTGTGTTTGTGAATCTAGATTCCTGAAGTAGGAAGGAGTTGCTTCTACCCTATCTTTCAACTTGAATAAAGCCATGATGGCATTAAAAGGGCACTGAAAAGCTATCCTTAGATTCATGGAATACCTGACTACAGTCAAATATCAGGCATCTCTGCTGCCAGTCAGAGTAAACAATATGCAGCTGAGTAGAGAAACAGTCTGCCCTGGTATAAGGTGACTTCCTACAACCATTACAGGTAGACTGGACATTTGTATGGTCTTTCTTCTGCTGAATCAGGAGTTTACAAGGCTCTTGTGGCTTAGGCACCCTTTGATCCTTGTGCAAGAGAAAGGGCACTAAGACCACATCTGTTCACAAGAGCAGGACCGCACTGTTTTCACAACTGTGCATTTCAAGTTTGGGGCGTATGTATTTTTATAGAAAATTCCCAAACCAGGTAACAATAAAACAACATAGAAAATAGAACTGCAAAGTTGCAGAATCCTAAAACATAAAAGATTGAAAGAATGAGATTTTTTTAAAGAAATATGGCAGAGAAGTAGCATAAGGAGCAATAATGGATCAGTGCCAGTTCAGTGTATATTTGGAAAAGATGACCTCAGTAGATCTCCTCCCAAAGACCCACCTCCTCCTTAGGGCTGTCCCCACTGCCCAATCCCTTGCCCCTCCCAGACCCAATACAAACGGAGGGAGTGTGGAATTCCTTCACCTGCCTACTATTCTCTCTCTCTCTCTCTGGACCAGAGGGAGAATGGAAAACCAGTCAAGGCTACTGTCCCATCTACATGATCTTGCATGCTCAGAGGAGTGGCAGAGCCAGGAAGCTCTGGGGGTTGACAATGCACCCCCCCCCAAAGAAAAAGAGTGTGGATAATGAAAGTTGACCAACAATGCTGACCCCTGCCGTTGACCCTGTATCAGATAAAAACAGCATATTAAAATAATTCGGAATAAAAATTAGCCAGTTAAATATCCATATATCTAGGTTCTATCATTTCAAGTTCAAGGTAGGTAGATTTCATGCCAAATTATACATTTTCACAAGGGGGTGGGGAGCTGTCAAAGGGTTATTTCAGCGGGCTATATCCGTTTCCTCTTCCCTCCACCCATCTGCTCTGCAATTTTGTTGATGTTTTTCTTTAAAAGTTAAATTAAAATATACAGATATTTTATCTAGTGTAGAAGGGAGGAAGAGGAGAACTTTTCACTTTTCACACATCCTTCGTGTCTGCCCATTTTGTTAGTATCTTTGTGACGTCATCTGGTGAGCTGTCCACAGGCTGGACCCAGAGCGGGTGAAATCCAGAACCTCCACAACTTGGGATGTTTGCATTTTTAATGCCAGTGAAAGTTGAGGAAATACTTTCCGCAGATAAACAGAAGCACCCTTACAGCCGGCCTCTGCCTTGTCCTCGTTTTCTGCCTGAGCTTAACAGCTCTGCAAAACTAGGATGCTCCGTAATAAATAAAATAGGATTTGTTTCAGGATATTTTGAAATGTTTGGATGTAAACTTTTTTGCATGTTTTGTAATGATAAAAAGGTTAAGAAGTCAAACGTGTGTGTGTGTGTGATTTGGACATGGGCTGTGATAATTTTGGAACAGTGCATTTGGAAGCCAGTTTGAAACTATATTGGCAGGATCTAAATAAAGTTGGATCCCGTGTCCATATGATCAGAAGCAACTCCCTGAGTTAAATGTGGGTTACACCCCCATGTAAATGTGCCTACAATTCTCTTTAAGGAACTGCAGTCCTGACAATCCTAAGCATCAATAGGACACCCTCTTACTTTTTCTAAATGTTTTCAGGCCTTAAAATACTATAGATTCCACACCACAACTATGAGCAATGTCCAGCATAACACTAAAAGACAGCAAAGGGTGTCATGCATGTACTAGATCGGGTTGTCCTCCTTAAAAGAGCAGATCAGCAGCTATGTATATACCCTATGCCCTTTTAAAATATGGGGATTTGGGGGGGTTATTGGGTTGTTGTTTTTATTTTGATTACATATTTTGTGGTTTTATATTTTGATATTCTGTGAACTGCCCTGAGACCTCCAGGTATAGGGTTGTACCTAAATTCAATAAATAAAATTATAATGATGTTCTTAGAGATCTAGATGCTTGGAGTTCTCTGATGCTTTCCCAGTGAACTGCTGTCGCTCCTGTTAATGGAGAAACCTGAGGGCTCCCTTGGACAAAAAACAAGGACACCAGCCAGGAATACCAGAGCAAAACAGCAGCCAGTAGGCTTGGTCTTTATTGAAGACTGTCGCGACAGGACTCCCACCTGCCACAAGGTGGAACAAGATGGAAGCCCCAAACAAAAGTGCCCCCAAACTTTTATTAGCTGCTAATCCCCATGTTACACCCCCCCCCACAACTACATCACTAATACATCATGGTTACATGGTTATCCCATGTTGATGGCCTTTCAGCTGATTCCCTGGTGGCCCGCTGGAATGCGGAGTTAACCAGGGCTATCGACTGTCTGGCTCCGAAGCGCCCTCTCCGATTGCATGGAGCCCGGACAGCCCCGTGGTTTTCTTCGGAGCTGAGGGCGATGAAACAATCGCTGAGATGGCTAGAGCGTCGGTGGCAGAAAACTCACTCCGAATCTGACCGGACACAGGTTAGAGCTCAACGTCGAGCCTACCAAGTGGCGATAGCGACGGCAAAGAAGACTTTCTTCACCGCCTCTATTGCATCTGCAGAAAATAGTAGCAGGAGACTCTTTCAGGTGGTTCGCAATTTAACGGAACCACCTTTACCACCGGGGCCTTGTAAAGACCCCAAGATCTCCTGCAACGATTTTGCAAAGTTTTTTGCAGATAAAATCACTCATATTCGGAAGGAGCTAGACACCACCGTGGGAGCAGGGCTGGGGCGGGAGAGTGCTGGAGCTCTGTCTGGTCAAGTTGCATGGAATCAATTTCAATCCGTTACCCCCGAGGATGTGGACAGGCTGCTTGGACGCGTGAAACCAACCACCTGTCTCCTTGATCCTTGCCCATCCTGGCTAATAAAAGCAAGCCGGGAAGGGCTGGGCGATGGGCTCTGCGGGGTGGTGAATGCTTCCCTCTGTGAGGGAACATTCCCAGATCCGCTGAAAGAGGCGGTCGTTAAACCGCTTCTTAAAAAACCATCTTTAGACCCGGCCAGTATGGCCAACTATCGCCCAGTCTCAAATCTTCCATTCTTGGGCAAGGTGATTGAGCGCGTGGTTGCTGAACAACTCCAGGCACGCCTGGAGGATGCGGACCATTTGGATCCCTTCCAATCGGGATTCAGGCCTCACCATGGGACTGAAACTGCCTTGGTCGCACTGGTTGATGATCTCCGGCCGGCTAGGGACAAAGGTGAGAGTTGTTTCCTAGTTCTGCTGGATCTCTCAGCGGCCTTTGATACAATCAACCATAACATCCTTCTGGACCGCCTAGAGGGGCTGGGAGCTGGGGGCACTGTCATACAGTGGTTCCGCTCCTTCCTCCTGGGCCGTGTTCAGAAAGTGGTGGTGGGGGATGAGTGTTCAGACCCCTGGGCCCTCACTTGTGGGGTGCCTCAGGGTTCTGTCCTCTCCCCCATGCTTTTTAACATCTATATGAAGCCGCTGGGAGAGATCATCAGGGGGTTTGGACTGGGTGTTCATCAATATGCAGATGATACCCAGCTCTACCTCTCTTTTAAATCAGAACCAGTGAAGGCAGTGAAGGTCCTGTGTGAGTGCCTGGAGGCGGTTGGAGGATGGATGGTGGCTAATGGATTGAGGTTGAATCCTGACAAGACAGAAATACTGTTTTTGGGAGACAGGGGGCGGGCTCGTGTGGAGGACTCCCTGGTCCTGAATGGGGTAACTGTGCCCCTGAAGGACCAGGTGCGCAGCCTGGGAGTCATTTTGGACTCACAGCTGTCCATGGAGGCGCAGGTCAATTCTGTATCCAGGGCAGCTGTCTACCAACTCCACCTGGTACGCAGGCTGAGACCCTACCTGCCCGCGGACTGTCTCGCCAGAGTGGTACATGCTCTAGTTATCTCCCGCTTGGACTACTGCAATGCGCTCTACGTGGGGCTACCTTTGAAGGTGACTCGGAAACTACAACTAATCCAGAATGCGGCAGCTAGACTGGTGACTGGGGGCGGCCGCCGAGACCACATAACACCGGTCTTGAAAGACCTACATTGGCTCCCAGTACGTTTCCGAGCACAATTCAAAGTGCTGGTGTTGACCTTTAAAGCCCTAAACGGCCTTGGCCCAGTATACCTGAAGGAGCGTCTCCTCCCCCATCGTTCTGCCCGGACACTGAGGTCCAGCTCCGAGGGCTTTCTGGCGGTTCCCTCATTGCGAGAAGCCAAGTTACAGGGAACCAGGCAGAGGGCCTTCTCGGTAGTGGCGCCCGCCCTGTGGAACGCCCTCCCATCAGATGTCAAAGCGATAAATAACTACCTGACATTCAGAAGGCATCTTAAGGCAGCCCTGTTCAGGGAAGTTTTTAATCTGTGATATTTTACTGTATCTTTGGTTTTTATGGAAGCCGCCCAGAGTGGCTGGGGAAACCCAGCCAGATGGGCGGGGTACAAATAATAAATTATTATTATTATTATTATTACATCATGAAAAGGGAGGTCTGGTGGCCGTAATCTGAGCATCCTGGACCCTGCTCCACGGTTCTCCTTGCCCTCCACCAAACACCCATCAAGTGTATCAAAAAAGATATTTACATTTATCTGTTTCCCAGCCAAGTTACTGTAATCACACCCTTTTGTCTTCATCTGGGTTTGTTATTTCTGGAATGGCTACCTGTCTGGCACTCAGGTATCAGGAGGCCAGGGATTATCCCTCAGGCAGAGGGGCCGCTGAGTAGCTGAGCTCACATGTCTATATGAATTTCTGAAGTTTCCCCAGTGAGCCAGTACATAGATACATTTATCAGTGAATTGTTACATTTGGTATTGTGCAGAAAAGGCCCTTTGAATAGATAGGAAGAAACTGTGACGGGGTGTTTCGTGGGGACAAGTCACAAAAGCGTTTGTGCTGATTTTGGTAGTGGGCTGCATGTGCATGATATCTGCTGGAGGGGCAACCCCCCCAACCTATACATAAATTCCTACAACACTCCTAACAAATAATAATAATTGCACATGGCGTCTGAAGTGTCCAGGGACCGTGGCTTGAAGATCAAGGAACTAATGTTCTTTCAACTGAGTCGAGGTCCTTCGGGAGAAACGGCGCCCCAAAGACACCTGCCCTTTGCAGCGCACACACCTGCCGCCCTTACCAAAGATGGCGACTATGCTTCGAAGCGTAAGGTCACGGTGGGGTAAAACACCTTCAGCAGCCAATGACGCTCCAGGCTGTAACCAGAGCGCGTTTGCCAGCACTAAACTCGCGTTTGCCAGAGCACGGTATCTGAAGAAGTGTGCATGCACACGAAAGCTCATACCAAGAACTAACTTAGTTGGTCTTTAAGGTGCTACTGCAAGGAATTTTTTTTGTTTTGCCAGCACTAAAGATGACGTTCCGGTCAAACCGCCGCATCTTACCCACGAAAAAGATGGCTGCCTCACTTATTCCCCGCTCCCTTGCCCCTAGTAAAGATGGCGAGGAGAGGGTAAGTAGCCATTCTGCCAATACCCAAAATGGAGACGCGGAAAGGAGGGCCGCTTATTTCCTCCCCTCTCAGCAACTAAAAAAAACCCCACGGCTAAACTGTTCTCGCGAGCTGACGCTCCTTTCGCGGAGGCTTCCTGCCTTTGCGAGCGGGAGAGAGCGACTCCGCCGGGCAGAAGCGGAAGGCCCTTTCCCCTCAGCGGCGACGGCCTGCTTCCGTCTCCATGGCGACGAGCCGCCTCGGCCAACCGCGAGCCGCTTCCGCTGACGTCGCCGCCGACACGTGGATCCAAGATGGCGGCGTCTGGGGTGCTGGTGAGTGGGGAGGCCGGGGAGCCTCCTTCCCCTCGCGCTGTCTCGCGGCCGCCGGGGGCTCCGAGGGCCCCTTTCCGGGGCGGGGGTCGCTTCGCATCGCGGGCCCAGACCCCTCCCCGGCCCTTTCCGGAGGGGGGGGGGCGGTGGGGAGGGGGCGTGGGGGGGATGAGGGGGCCTCGTTTGCGCGCCTGACGGGACCCTCCTGAGGTGACACCCGCACCCCAGAGAAGCCCCTCACCCAACCCCCGAAGTAGCCGGCCAAGGCGTCCCTCTCTGCCGCCTACAGCGCCGGGCGCTCCCTCCGGAGGTCTCCCCGGGAGGGAGCCCGGCAGAGGCGTCCCCGGCTGTTGCTGCTCTCGCTTTGGGCCACCCGACGAGCAGCAAGCCCTGAGGGCTCGCCTCGGTGTTTGCGTCCCTTCCTTGCAGGGGGTGGGCTGGATGACCCTCGGGGTCCCTCCCGGCCCCGCGGTTCTGCGACAGGCGACAACGGCGCGTCCGCTTTTTGTTGCTTCCGCATCGCGATCCTGCGTCTTTACTGAACTGCGTTAGATGGTCTTGGTGAACTGAAAAACCAGCAAGACATTGCGATCTCTGTAACGTCAAACGGGGTAGCACATAAATGAAGCCAATGGCAATGAATTCGTCCAAGCAATGCACAAAAAAGGCGTAGTAATTCGAAATGATATTCTGTTGCAACTGTTTCAAAAACGATGGGTAGGAATGCTTTGCCACCTGTTTTGTGAGGTCTGCCTGAAAAGCGGTATATCAATCAGTGCTGGTGGCACTAACAGACTCAAAATAGCCGAAAAGGTGGAAACTGCAACCGGAACCAGATATAAGCTACTGATGGGACATTATTTTTCCCATCCTTGATAGCTATATTTCATAACATGCCTTGCTGGTTCACTGTGTTCTGTGTGCAACTGGATTCCAGTCTCAAATCTCACATTCCCCATAGAGCTCTTGTTTTACACAGCCAGATTGGGCCAGGAATGATGCTGTTGTCCATGGGAAGGCAAACTAAGGCCCGGGGGCCGGATCCGGCCCGATCGCCTGCTAAATCTGGCCCGCGGACTGTCTGGGAATGAGTGTGTTTTTACATGAGTAGAATGTGCCCTTTTATTTAAATTCATCCTTGAGTTGTGGGGTATAGGAATTCATTCATTATTATTTTTTTCAAAATATAGTCTGGCCCCCCGCAAGGTCTGAGGGACAGTGGACCGGCCCCTTGCTGAAAAAGTTTGCTGACCCCTGCTGTAGTGCCTCTAAAGAGGTTGCCATTTTCAAGGACTCCTGCTGTGTTTAGACAGCTGTGGTCCAGCTTTCAGGAAGTTGTTGGGCGTGAGTGACCGACCTGAGATTGTGTTCCTGTCTCGAGGAAAATTACTGGTGAATTTGCTCTGAATCGAGATTGTGTTCTGGATCCCATGTTGCAGGGACTCCTTGCACAGCCTGAGACAAAGTTTGTGTCCTTTGTCAACCTTGTGTTTGCATTCAGAACTTTCTTGCAACACGCCTGGAGGCAGAGAGTAGCATCACTTCCTTTTCTGTATGCTAACAACCAGAAGCACTGAGTTTCGGTGCACTGCACACCAAAGCTCTGCCATAAACTTGATAAGAATCACACAGGCTGGAGCAGCTTAACGGGCTCAGTCACGGCAGTGGAATTTTGTTGGGCAGGGCACCTTGTGGTCACTTGATGATCTCAAGGATGATCTCAAGGTTTGTCTAAAGGCAAACAGTTTTGTGTCACAGTTTTTCTAGTGCTGATGCTTCTCTTCTGTACTCTTAACTTGCAGAACATGTTGTTTCTGCAAGGAGGCTGATACTCAGTGATGATGTGAGAAGGTATAGAGAGTTCTTATCTCATCCCCTTTCTACAGAGGATTATCTCTCTGGGAAGGAGGAGGGGAGGCCTTATTCCTATTATTCCTATTCCAGAAGTCCATCTGCTCCAGCACCCTTTTCACGGCATAGGCTGGCCATATACTTTGGGAAAGACAGCAGCTCAGTGATATATTTGCTTGGAACATGAAGTTTCCTGGTTGGTTGATCCATCTATCCATTTCCATGAACATGCCTAATTCACTTTTGAAGCCATCCAAATTATTCATTATTATTTTTGTTATTTATTGAATTTCTATACTGCGCTTCGTCTGAAGATCACCAGGCGATTCACAACATAAAAATAAAAAATGAAAACACAAAATACATAATAAAGCAAAAGCAAACAAAAGTGACAAGCCCACTCTCACAAACACATTTAAAAGGCCATAGAATGGTTAATCAGCCAAAGTGCCTCAGAAGATAATAATAATAATAACAATAATTTTTATTTATACCCCACCCTCCCCAGCCAAGGCCGGGCTCAGAGTGGCTTACAAGCAATAATAAAAACAAGTTGAATGATTACAACTTAAAAACAAAATTAAAATACAACATTAACATATTGAAATATTAAAATATTAAAATTTAGCCTCATCGCAGGAGGAGAAGGAAAGGAAAAAAGAAAGAGAGGGAGGGAATCAAATTGGCTCCAAGCCAAAGGCCAGGCGGAACAACTCTGTCTTACAGGCCCTGCGGAAAGAAATCGGATCCCGCAGGGCCCTGGTCTCATGAGGCAGAGCGTTCCACCAGGCCGGAGCCAGAGTTGAAAAGGCCCTGGCTCTGGTTGAAATCAATCTAACTTCCTTAGGGCTTAGGACCACTAGGGTGTTGCTATTTATGGACCTTGAGGCTCTCCGTGGGGCATACCAGGAGAGGCGGTCCCGTAGGTACGAGGGTCCTAGGCCATGAAGGGCTTTAAACATCAAAAGCAGCACCTTAAATCTGACCCTGTACTCTACCGGGAGCCAGTGCAGTTTGAAAAGCACTGGGTGAATATGCTCCCATGGCAGAGACCCCGTGAGGAGCCTCGCTGCAGCATTCTGCACCCTCTGGAGTTTCTGGGTCAGCTTCAAGGGCAGCCCCGCATAGAGCGAATTACAGTAGTCAAGCCTGGAGATGACCGTCGCATGGATCACTGTGGCCAGGTCAGGGCAGGAAAGGTAAGGGACCAACTGCTTGATGCGGCGAAGGTGGAAAAATGTCGCCTTGGCTGTTGCTGTAACCTGCACCTCCATGGAAAGGGAGGCGTCAAACCCAAACTCTTTAACGGAAGGCAATGGCACTAATTGGGCCCCCGCAAGAGAAGGGAGTTGGTCCCTCATCCCCATACTATCCCGACCCAGCCAGAGGACCTCTGTCTTCAAAGGATTTAGTTTCAATCGGCTCCCACAAAACCATCCAGCCACAGCTTCCAAGCATCTGGTCAGTGTGTTCGGGGCCGAGTCTGTGTGGCCATCCATCAGCAGATAGAGCTGAGTGTCATCAGCATATTGGTGACAGCCCAGCCCAAAGCTCCGGACAATCTGGGCAAGGGGGCACATAAAGATGTTAAAAAGCATCGGGGAGAGAATTGCGCCCTGCGGCACTCCACACACCAAGGAATGGCGCGACGACATTTCCCTCCCTAGTGAGGAGGTGAGCTCACTAGATGAGCTCAGGGTCCAAGTTGGTTCATATTGTGAGAGGCGGTCCATGAGGTATTGGTGTCCTGAGCCGTTTAAGGCTTTATAGGTCAAAACCAACACTTTTAGTTGGGCCTGGAAAACAATTGGCAGCCAGTCCAGCCCAGCCAGGATCTTGTGATCATCTCCTCGCCTTGTGACAGCAGATGCTATAAATTAACTATGCATAGTGTGAAAGGGCACTCTCTTATCTGCCCTGAATCTCCTGCCAGTTTCATTAAGTTACGTCTGCCCACCTTCTCCGCACAATGCTTACTGGTCTCCAGCTTTTGTGAACTTGCTATGAGGAGGTGAGCACAAGGAGAAATTGCCAAGGGAGATTCTGTGCATCAGTTTTCGCAAGAGTTTAGAAAGCCCCATTGGAACTTGCATCTCAGTAAACATGCCTAGGATTGCCTTTGCTTCAGATAGCAGGACAATATGTGGAAACTGTGAGGAAGCAGATATAGGTTAAATGAAACAGTAAAAACTGTTTGGCAGTGGAACCTTTGGGTAGGTGTGGGTCTCTCTTCCTGGAAATGTAAACAGAGGCCTGGGCATCAGTCAGCGAGGCTGTAGATGCAATATTTTTTGTACTGGGCCAGGAGTTGGACTAGATGCCCTTTGAGGCTTCTCCCAACTCTGAAATTATCTAACTCGGTACAGTGGTACAGTTAAGTACTTAATTCATTCTGGAGGTCCGTTCTTAACCTGAAACTATTCTTAACCTGAAGCATCACTTTAGCTAATGGGGCCTCCTGCTGCCGCCGCACTGCCGGAACTCGATTTCTGTTCTTATCTTGAAGCAAAGTTCTTAACCTGAAGCACTATTTCTGGGTTAGCGGAGTGTGTAACCTGAAGCGTATGTAACCTGAGGTGCCACTGTACTTTGAGACCTGAGTCTTGTCTCTTCCTTCCCTACCACACCCTCAAATTTTCTTACCTAGTTGCGTTAGCTTCTTGAGTTGTGATGTTTGCATAGTTTTTAACTGTCCTGGTTTTGGAGAAGGGCTGGTTTATTTTATTTTTTAAAATGCACATAGCTTAAAAATGCTGTATATGGTTGAGACTTTTAGGGAGTTATTCGTAAAACAAGTGACTGCTCTACAGCACCAACTTAAGGCTCACCTCTGTTGTCTTGCTTCCATTGCTGTTCCCCTGCCTCCCCTTTGTCTTCAATTTTTTATATATATAAAATTTTTGAACCCTGTTTTTGTTTTGAGCCATGCATTTACGTTGGACACAATCAGTGAGCGACTTTGCCTCACATTCTGTTGAATGAATGTGACTTAGGCAAGAGCTTACTTCTGCTTCAAATGCAGCTGTTTCTCACACTTGCTGAAAAACTCCTTAATTCTGACACTTGCTCAACCACCCAAGTGTGGCCTAGAAAGGTTGCTGACCCTGGTAATAGATAGGCTGGTTGGTTAGGAACATAAGAAGAACACAGGAAATGGAGTCAGACTGGTGGTTCATCTAGCTCAGTATTGCCTACACGGACTGGCAGTGGTTCCCCAGGGTTTCAGGCAGGGAACTATTCCCAGCCCTACCTGAAGATGCTGAGAATTGAACCAGGCATCTTCTGCACGCAAGGCCAGTGCTTTACCACTAAGCTGCTGCCCTTCTCAGTTACGGTTGTAGTTGATTTATAGAAGTGGCTGCCAGTGTGTTTTGTAAAAAGGGTATTTTGCTACTCCTGCTTGGTTATGGTTTCTAAAGTTTTGGACGGGAGTTGCTGTCTATCCTCTGCTGCTTTTCAAGACTGTGTGTGCGTGTGCACAGTGCACCACTTGATGTGTCAATATGTCTTTAATTACTTTTTTATTTGCTTTCATTCAGTTACACATTTTTAACACTCTTTACAATACATTCAAATTATAACTGTTTCAATACTGTGTGTGTGTGTGTGTGTGTGTGTGTGTGTGTATTCCTTTTTCTTATCCTTGTAACTTATCTCCACCACATTACAGCTTCTATTGTGTTGTGAATATTGTTTTTATTTTTATCCATACAACATCTATCCATATTTTAGCTGTACGAAATGTAATCAATGCATATCAATGGTTTTGTTTCAGAGCAACGTTTTGTCACATATTCTTCCACACATTCCCATTCTTTCCTAAATTTCTGATTTGATTGATATCCAATAGCTGCTGTCATTCTGGCCAGTTTTACGAATTCACATACCTTATTTTGCCAATCTGCTTTTGATGGGACTATGTCCCCTTTCCAATTTTTAGCTATTAGTATTCTGGCTGCAGCTGTGGCATATAAAAACACCTTTTTCTTGTCGTTAGGGATATCTGTTGATAAGATACCTAATAGAAACGCTTCTGGGTTGTTTTTCCAAATGATATTTTGAACATCTTTTTCCATTCTACATGTATACTACTCCAGAATTTTTTAGTTTTTTCACATCCCCACTATACATGATACATCGTTCCTTCTACCATATTGCACCTCCAGCAAGTGTTAGATTTTAATTTATATATCTTAACTAGTTTAGTGGGAGTCATGTACCACCTGTACACCATCTTCATGAGATTTTCTCTTATTGTATAACAGGCAGTGAATCTTACGTCTTGTTTCCACAGTTTTCCCCATTGTTCCATCTGGATGGGGTGGCCAATATCTGGGCTCACTTGTGTCCAGATCTGTGAGGGTAGCTGAGCGACCGTTTTCTAGTGCAATGTCTAAAGATGAGAGTCATGTTGTTTACGGATACAGTACATGTCAACTTTGCCTTCTTTGTATTAGAGGAATTAGTTACTAGATCAGTCATCTGGGTCCTCTCCTCTCCTAGTCATCCTGGATGAAATTGTGAAGAAATTGACTTTTGTAAGAATGGGTTGGTGGTGTGTCACTTAGAAGCAGGAGTTGGAAACAAAGGCCTTAGTGGACTTGTAGGCCACAAACCCTTTCTTCGGATGAGACCCTTTAGTTGGACCTGTGATGATGCCTCTTACCTGTTGCAGGTGAGATGTTTGTGCGCCCAGAAGCTTTTAACTTTTGTGTGGCTGGAATCCAGCCAACTGTACATAGCCCACCCTGTCTCATAGCCCCTTGAAAGCTGCCCACAGTGGAGTGTGGCCATTGGTTTCGTCTCCCTTGCTTTAAAGTCTATAGTTTGAGATGTTGATCTATGTGATGGATTTGTTGCTGTACTACAGGCTTCCTCAATCTTGGCCCTCCAGATGTTTTGAGACTACAGTCCCCATCATTCCTGACCACTGGTCCTGCTAGCTAGGGATCATGGGAGTTGTAGGCCAAAAACATCTGGAGGGCTGAGGTTGAGGAAGCCTGCTGTACCATTTGAGCCTGCAAGTGGGTGAACAAAATGTTGGAAAGTATGTGTGTGTGAAATGCTGTAGTCCAATGACACATAATCACATGGTACTTTCTCTGCTTTAGCTCGCAGTTAAAAGTAATAGTCATTCCGCAAGTGTGTATGAGAGAGAAAATACTTGGGGAAGGAGGTTTAAGGCAGCAGTGGGGAATCTCCACCCTAAAGGCCTCCTTAGGCCCACGAGGCCATTTCTCCCAAACCTCAGCTGGTTGCCCAACACATGAGATACGGGACTTGCTGTTGTCAGGGGAAGTTCAGCAAGTGGATCCTAGAGAGGAGGCCTTCTCAGTGGTAGCACCCCACTTACGGAATAGCCTACCCAGAGAGGCTCACCTGGTGCCCTCCGCATGGTCTTTTCAGCATCTTTTTATTACCTAGGCATTTTAAAACAAACCCAGGGCTTAAATTAACTGCGTTCTTGGTCCTCGAGTATGCTTTGCAGCTGAGCTGAAAATATGTTTTTTGTTTTTTTTAAATGATTTTTTTTTTTTTAAGATGAAGATTGGAAGAAAGTTAAAAAATTTATTTAGAGAAATATTGTAAAATTAATGAGTGTTAGAAAAATGTTGGAATGAAACTATATGGCTTTAGCAGAAATGTTATAAGGAGTTATGTACAAATAAGTTTTAAGTTTTAAGTTTTAGGGTTTTTTATGGTAAGATAAGGTTAAAATAAATTAAGACAATTAAATGATAGAAAATAGTGAAAGATGGAAAGGATTTGCTGAAATAATTAATAACTAGAATACAAAAAAGGGAGGTGTGAGGAGGTCGATGAAACAAGTTAATGAAAGATAAAGATATGGAAATATTGGATCTGTTTTTAATTTTTTGCTTTTGTTTTTGGTTTTGATGTATTTTGTCTTTTGTTCTTTTTTTTTCTTTTTTATATGCATTGACTTGTATTGTTTAATTTCTTTTCTCTCTTTTTTCCCTCACTTTTTTCTGTAATCTTAAACTTTCAATAAATATCATTTTTTAAAAAAAGCTGAAAATATGTTTTGTTCTAAATTTTACTGATCTTTTTTCAGTTACTGTACTTTTAAATACTACCTGCTTTTTGTCTTGTAAACTAGAGAATTTTAGTGATTTTAATGATGGATGAATGTATAAAGGATGTTGAAATGGGTCTTGAATGGGTGGACTGGATTGCTGCCCCCCTAAACTCGAGAGTTGCATTCTTATTGTAAAGAAGGCAGAGAGAGTAGTGGTGGATGAGAGAGCTACGCACTGACTTCGATACCCTGCATTTCTTAAGGGTTTCTCTTTCCTCGAGAATGGAAAGTTTTCTGTCTCCAGTAAGACAGGGTTCAGCTTCCTGACCTGGCCTACACCTGACAGGCTTAGATGTGTTGCCTTCTGCGTGAGGCCTCATGATTGGTCTCTGTTTCTCAGCTAGAATTCCCTCTTTCTTTTAAAGAAACAAGTCTTTCGGGGTTTTAGTGGCAGCAAATAGATTAGGTATCACTCTTGGTTTCCCCTCTGTCTGCGACTTCTGCAGTTCTTGCGGATTTGCCCAAAATTACTGAGCCAGCTTTGTGGCTCAGGTTTGTGTTCAGACTTAAAAGCAAACAAACAGCCAACCAGTGTTGGGAATTGCTTGCATCTCCCTGAATGCCTTTGGCTATGGAGACAAAATCTCCTTTCTCGTTGCAGGAGAAGCTCACGTGTCCATTGGTGCTACTGCTCTTGTGCCATGGGGTGAGCAGCTTCTACGTGCCGGGGGTGGCACCCATCAACTTCCACCAAAAGGATCCTGTAGAAATAAAGGTAGGTTGGTGATGTGGTTGACCATTTGAATACAGTGGACGCTCGGGTTGCGAACGTGATCCGCGCGGGATGCACATTCGCAACCCGCAGCGTTCGCAACTCGTGTCTGCGCATGCACGGGTTGCGATTTGGCGCTTCTGTGCATGCGCAAAAGTACGATTTAGCACTTCTGCGCATGCGTGACCGCCGAAACCCGGAAGTAACCCGTTCCGGTACTTCCAGCTTTTGGCGGTCCACAACCTGAAAAAAACGCAAGCTGAAGCGGCTGTAACCCAAGGTATGACTGTACACACACCAAGTGTGTGTGTGTGTGTGAAATAATAATTAACAGTGGTACTTATGCCAGCCTGGAAAACCATTAGTTAGCTATATTTGCGAAACAGTAATAATGCCCTTTTAAAAAAGGATGATTTATTACGTTAAACATTTTGTACTTTCCTTCCCCCATAAGAGCTCAGAGTGGAATGCATAGGTTTATTATTACTTATTATTTTATTTTTATTACATTTATATCCTGGCCTTCCTCCCAAAGTCGCCCAGTGTGGTGTGTCTCATAACATCCTCCTCCTCTCGCGTTGGGCTGAGTGTCTGTGAGACTGGCTTGATGCCATCTAATGAGTGAGGGTTGCCTCCCAGTTTGGAGATGCTTGTAGCTCTAGCCAGCAGGAGAAGCGTCTGCTGTGCATCTAAGTTGGCCCCAGCTGCCGTAGGGCTAGCGAGCAAGCTGCCTTTAGGAAAGGGTTCGCTAATGAAATTGTAAGGAGAAAAGGTACCTATGACCACGATCAAACAATACATGATCAGCCGGCAATATTTGACAGTTCGGTTGGGCCATTTGCGAACCCTGGAGGGAGCCTTGGAGGAGCTGAGAGCAAAGTAGTGACAGCATTCCCAAGGAACATTTTCTTGAGCTGTGGCTTTCGGACATTAATGAGAGGAATATATCTCCCACGCCCTACAACATGAACTGCTAACATGGCACCCACGGGTGCATGTGGGCCTTCAAAGTCTCTTCGTGGTGCTGCAGGGTCTGATCCCCCAAGCCTGTGTGTGGTGTGAGGGTACAGCTGATCAGGGGAGAGTCGACTCCCATCATCCCTGACCATTCGCCATGGTGGGTGGGGCTAATGGGGAGTCCCACAACGTCCAAAGGGCCACCATGCTGATTTCCCTTCCTCTAAAGCGTAGGTCTGTGTAGATACGCCTGGCAAAAGAGAGAGCGCAAGGGCAAAGGGACATTTACTTTAAAAAAATTAAAATTGGGAATCATGTTGCAATAAAACTGCATCCCAAACCTGAAAATGTTGAAGTCTGTTCTAAAGTGTTGTAGAAATGCGGAATGCCCTGTGAAACCTTTTAAAGAATTGTAGGTTCCATTCCCGCAATGTTTTCCTTGCAGCTATAACAAGCTGAAAACCACAGTGGTTTCCTCTGTCTGTGCTTCAGCATTTTTGAGGGGTGTGGGCAGGATCAAGTACTACAGGAAGTTACGTTCTCCAAGACCATTAATACATGGTTCTGGGGTTGTTTGCAGCCTCTTGGGGGTGGGTCAGACATAGGCTCAAACCTTCCGTGGCCTCGTTGTTTTTGTTTTTTTTACTAAAGCTTTATCTTGCCATGTAAGCTTCCACACCGATACCAGCAAGGTTTGGCAAGTCCTGCAGAGCATAAAAACATTTTTATGCGGCCAAGCCCTGGTGTCTCGATGACCATATCCTGTCTTGTATGTTTCCTCTGTGTTACATAATTTATCTCCGTGGAAGGGGTAGAGGGGCATTGGTCCAGCTGTAAAGGTGGAAACTAGGGAACTTCCTTCTCTCTCGGTAGAGCTGGGACAATGAATCTGATAATCCCCTTGTTTTTCCAGGCTGTGAAGCTCACCAGTTCACGAACACAGCTACCTTATGAATATTACTCCTTGCCTTTCTGCCACCCTCAGACAGTCACATATAAAGCTGAAAACCTAGGTAAGGGCACAGAGTCCTCCACTTTCCTTTGCGTACTTTGGTGTCTGTGGTTGACTGCAGGATCCGTGCACTGTGTACATGAAGTGGGGGCACCCATTCCAGGCCTTTCCCCAAGGCCCTGGCTCCAGCATATTGCAGTCTCCCCTTGCTTTACTATTGCCTGTAGTCTAGAATGCAATGGGCAATCAGTTATTCATTTGGGCTGATGCTCTTTCACTCTCCTTGTGTGGATCTCTCTAGGGAAACTGGTACAGTGGTGCCTCGCAAGACGAAATTAATTTGTTCCGCGAGTTTTGTCATCTTGCGATTTTTTTCGTCTTGCGAAGCACGGTGTTGGGAAAGTTTTGGGGAAGCTTCAAAAATCACCAAAGTCTTTAAAAACCTCAAAAAAGGCTACCACACCGCGTTCTATGAGTTGCTCCTCGAAGTCAAGTCGCAACTGTATTAACGGTGTTAAGAAAAAGGAAACAAACTTGCAAGACGTTTCCGTCTTGCGAAGCAAGCCCATAGGGAAAATCGTCTTGCGAAGCAGCTCAAAAAACAAAAAAACCTTTCGCCTAGCGAGTTTTTTGTCTTGTGAGGCATTTGTCTTGCGAGGTACCGCTGTAGTTTCTAAAGGGAGGGATGAGGTGCCAGTTCCACCCAGATTGCCTGGTAAAGAAGAATAAAGTAAGCGCATTGTCCTCCCAATAACACGGATGGTATATTCCAGTAGTTCCCAAACTGTTTTGGGCCACCGCCCCTTAGTTCCATAAAGTGATTCCAGTGCCCTCTATCCTAGGAAAAGCATTATTCAGAATGGCCGTTTGCATGACCCGCTAAGGAAGATAATAACACTCTTAAAATTCAAAACAGTAACAATTAATTGCACATTTATTCCAAATCTAGTTGAAATTACTTAGCTGAGTTAATTCAACAACAGCAGTGAACTGGATTCGGTGATACCAGCTTTTCAAAATATGATTGCTATTTACACTTCCAGCACCCCCCTCCTACCCCCTTCCTCTTAGTGCCCCCCCCTCCGCCAGGTAATCCCCCCGCAGGGGTGGTCCCGTCCCCTTTGGGAACCACTGGTGTGTTTGGATGATTTAACCTATAAAGCTGCCTTGTCCTGAATCAGACCATTGGCCCATCTGGAAGAGCGATGGGGAACCTGTGTCTTTCCTGAAGTTGCTGAAGGGCAACTCCCATCATCCCTGACCATTAACCAAGGTGACTGTGGCTGATGGGAGTCATCGAAATCCAAAAACATTTGGAAGGCCACAGGCTCCTGGCTCCTAATCTTGCCCAGTAGAGTCTGTTCCAGCTGTCAGCTTGAGATGTTAACAGCAGGAGATGCCAAAGTTTGAAGGCTGGGGGTTTGTTCTGCCACTCACTGCTGTGAGCTCTCTCATTCTCATTCTCCCTGCCTGCCTTTCATTTGCAGGTGAGGTCCTTAGAGGGGACCGGATCGTCAACACGCCATTCCAGGTCTTCATGAACGTTGAGAAGAAGTGCGAGGTCTTGTGCGAATCCCCCAGCAAGCCTGTAACCCTGACCAAGGAAGCGAGCAAGCTGATCGCCGAACGGATCCAGGAGGAATACTATGTCCACCTGTGAGTCTCTGTCCTCTGAGCATGAGACAGAGCAACTCAGTGGGAGTCCTCCTTACTTATGGCGAGTCAAGGAGGCATAGGGTGGCAGCAGTGGGCAAGTAGTTCTGACTCGAGGGCTTATCTTTGCAGCATCGCTGACAACCTGCCTGTGGCCACGCGGCTGGAGTTCTACTCGAACCGCGAGGAGGAAGAGAAGAACAAGGAGAAAGACATACAGTTTGAGCATGGCTATCGGCTTGGGTTCATGGACAGCCGCAAGGTGAGGTTAATAATAATAATAATTTATTATTTATACCCCTCCCATCTGGCTGGGTTTACCCAGCCACTCTGGGCGGCTTCCAACAAAGTATTAAAATACAGTGGTCTGTTAAACATTAGAAGCTTCCGTAAACAGGGCTGCCTTCAGATGTCTTTTAAAAGTTTGGTAGTTCTTCTCTTTGACATCTGGTGGGAGGGCGTTCCACAGGGCGGGCGCCACCACCAAGAAGGCCCTCTGCCTGGTTCCCTGTAACTTGGCTTCTCCCAGCGAGGGAACCACCAGAAGGCCCTCAGCACTGGACCTCAGTGTCCGGGCAGAACGATGGAGGTGGAGACGCTCCTTCAGGTCTACTGGGCCGAGGCCGTTTAGGGCTTTCAAGGTCAGCACCAACACTTTGAATTGTGCTCGGAAACATACTGGGAGCCATTTAGGTCTTTCAAGACCGGTGTTATGTGGTCTCGGCGGCCGCTCCCAGTCACCAGTCTAGCTGCCACATTCTGGATTAGTTGTAGTTTCCGGGTCAACTTCAAAGGTAGCCCCACATAGAGTGCATTGCAGTAATCCAAGCGGGAAATAAGTAGAGCTTCGGTCTCAGCTTGCGTACCAGATGGAGTTGGTAAACAGCTGCTCTGGACACAGATTTGACCAGTGCCTCCATGGACAGCTGTGAGTCCAGAATGACTCCCAGGCTGCGCACCTGGTCCCTCAGGGGCACAGTTACCCCATTCAGGACCAGGGAGTCCTCCACACCTGCCCGCCTCCTGTCCCCCAAAAACAGTAGTTCTGTCTTGTCAGGATTCAACCTCAATCTGTTAACCGCCATCCATCCTCCAACCTGTTCTTTTGCCTGGGGGAGGAGGGGATGATTCAGGGGCGCCACAACAGCATGAACCCTCTGAATTTTACTTGTAGGCACCTGTTTCAGTTGTTGTGGAAAATAAAGCAGTGACCACAGCAGCTCCCTTTAAAGCACACTTTATTTTGCATTGTAATATTGAATGTACCAATCATAGGCCTTTGAACTTTGCTGTGAATGTTGTATGGAAATCTGAGTGCGCATGTGCACACATACCAGAAACTGAAAGGTGGCAGGGAGGAAAATTCAGGCAGTGTTTACCACAAACCTGCATGCTGCTCTCCCAAAGTATTCGAGCTGCCTGGACACTAAGCCTGCCCTCTCCTTCCTGCCCTCTGGAGATCAGATGACACATAGGCTGGTGAATGTGTGAGATCTGAGAATTACTGTTTATTTGTCAGGCACCTAAAGCTTTTCCTTCTGTGCTGTACAAAGATTTCCGTGCTGTACAGGGATTTTAAAAAGCCAAATGCTGACAGGCTTGCAGTCTAATACGCCCCATACAAAACAGGAAGCCTGGATTTTTAAATATTAGCCCAATGGTTTGATACGGGCAATTTATTCTGATTTCCAAATTCTGAATTATCTTCTGCCGGGGGAGCGGGGGCAGCATCCTAAATGGGTTGCACGATCACAGCTTAACATGCTGGGCGGCTGGCCAGCTGCGATTGCACAAATTAAATGCACGCAAGATGGATTTTCCATGCTGGGTTTTCCTGCTGTGGAAAGCACTTTTAAGCTCTCTGGCTTGCTTTTCTGGGAGGCTCTTGCATGAGACCTAGCAGGCGCCTCCCAGAGCCTCATAAGCAAGTCAGAAAGCTTAAATGCTCTCCGCCTTACATGGTGGGCAAGGCTCACTTAGTGTGTTGGCTCTGGAATGGTAGGGGTGGTTGCACAGGGGGTGGTTCTGGCTCTATGTGATAGCAGCTTTACACACAATCCCTGGAACCCACCCCCCAGGGCAAGTTGTGAGTCTGTAGTTTGATGTACAGTGGTACCTCTGGATGTGAACGGGATCCGTTCCGGAGCCCCGTTTGCATCCTGAGCAGAACGCAACCTGCGCGTGCGCGGGTCGCAATTTGCCGCTTCTGCACATGCGTGTGACATCATTTTGAGTGTCTGCACATGTGCGAGAGGCAAAACCCGGAAGTAACCTGTTCCGTTACTTCCGGGTCACAGTGGAACGCAACCTGAAAACACTAAACCTGAAGCATATTTAACCCGAGGTATGACTGTATCTTCTAATCTGTACTCCCTTATCATGAAGAGTTTGAGGAGAAGTGCAACACACGAAGGAGACCTCTGAGCCTGCAAACCACTTGGAGAGATAGTGCACATCACCCCAATTAATTTGTATTTTCTTCCTCCAGGGCTTCTAACATCTCTCTTGATATCCCATCTGTTCTAGTTCTACCTGCACAACCACCTCTCCTTCATCCTTTACTACCACAGAGAGGATGTGGAAGAGAACCAAGAGCCCACCTACAGGGTGGTCCGCTTTGAGGTCGTTCCGCAGAGCATTAAGCTTGCTGGTAAGAGAAGAGAGCAAGGGCTTTGTGTTGACAGGGAGGCCAAGCTCTGGACTTGAACTAAGAGGGACATTTTGGAGGAGAAAGTACAGGTGGGAGAGGAGATCCCCTGATTCGGCCCCAAACACACTGACCAGATGTCTGGAAGCTGTGGCTGGATGGTTACGTGGGAGCCGGTTGAAGCTAAATCCTTCGAAGACAGAGGTCCTTTGGCTGGGACGGGGCGATATGGGATTGAGGGGGCAACTCTCATCTCTTGCGGGGGCGCAATTAGTGCCAACATCATCCGTTAAGAGTTTGGGTGTAATCCTCGATACCTCCCTCTCTATGGAGGCGCAGATTACAGCTATAACAAAGGCGGCATTTTCCCATCTCCGCCAAGCTAAGCAATTGGCTCCTTATCTCTCTCGCCCTGACCTAGCCACTGTGATCCACGCGACGGTCACCTCCAGACTGGATTATTGTAACTCGCTCTACGTGGGGCTGCCCTTGAGACTGACCCAGAAACTCCAGCAGGTGCAGAATGCCGCGGCGAGACTCCTTATGGGGTCTTCACTGCGAGATCATATTCATCCGGTACTATACCAGCTGCACTGGCTCCCAGGTGCTGGTTTTAACCTTTAAAGCCCTATACGACCTAGGACCCTCTACCTACGGGACCGCCTCTCCTGGTATGTCCCACAGAGAAATTTACGGTCTGCAAATAAAAACATCCTGAAGATCCCAGGCCACAGAGAAGTTAGGCTGGCCTCAACTAGAGCCAGGGCTTTCTCGGCTGCGGCTCCAATCTGGTGGAACACTCTGTCACAAGAGACTAGGGCCCTGCAGGACCTGACATCTTTCCTCAGGGCCTGCAAGGCAGAGCTGTTCCACCAGGCCTTTGATCAGGGCACAGCCTGACCCCCTCCTCTGGCAATCTGCACAGAATTTTGCTTGATGGTTGCCATTAATTTGATTTTAATTAATTTTATAATGAATGTTTTTAGAATGTTGGATTATTTTGATTGTTGTTAGCCGCCCTGAGCCCAGCTTCGGCTGGGGAGGGCGGGATATAAATAAAAAATTATTATTATTATTTATTATTATTATGATGTGTTTGGGGTGAGCTATGGGAGGGAGAGAGCAGCTCTCGCTCAATCTTGAGGGTTTCTTGCATGTTCTCTCTGGCTGGCTTTAGGCATGGACCCAGAAAGCAGGGAAAGTGCACTGAATGGGATTGGGAAACAGGAGCAGTTTGGGACACCGGGGATTCCTGTTGCCTGCTACCCAAAGCAACTCTCTTATCAATCACAGCTCCGACTTCACTCATTGGCAAAAAAAACCCATGGGCAGGCAGGTGCAGCCAGCCTGGTCCATTTCACAGAAATCGTTTAGAAAGGGACCTGCACGTTTTGCAGAGTCACTGCCGCCCAGTGCAGGTGAAGGGTGGGGAACCATAAATGGTTGGGACTCCAGTTTCCTCGCCCCTGACCATTGGCTACACTGGGTGTGCAGCTGATGGGAGTCCTCTAGCACCATGAGAAGGGGGTGCATAGGCCATAGGCTTCCATCTCTGGTGTGGCGGGATCAAAGGTCTGACTCCATGAAAAAGTGTTTCATGCGTTGCTGCTTTTGCAGCAGGAACATGGTAGGGATACGTAGCTCAGGGCCGTAGCTCAGTGGTAGAGCATCAATCCTCACCATCTCTAGTAGGGTTGGGAGACACTCCGTGTCTGAAATTCTGGAGAGCCTCTGGCAGTCAGTGTAGACAATACTGAGCAAGACGGACCAATGGTCTTACTATAAGGGCAGCTTCCCACATTCCTGTGTATCCGTTTGTTCAACCGGAGGAACATGCGGGGCAGCGCAGCCAGAGGATTGCCACACGAGGCTAGTTGGGGGTGAGGGGACCCCAAGCTTGTATAGGGCCTGGGTCCCTGGAGTCAGGCTGCTGCTTCTGACGCGTGAGGCTTTTTTGCCCCCTAGATCTGAAAGCTGACGAAAAGGGTGCCTGTGTCTTGCCTGAAGCTGCCAACTCTGCTCCTCAAGAGATTGACCCCACGAAGGAGAACAAGCTGCTTTTCACCTACTCTGTGCATTGGGAGGTGAGGGCTGGCTTTTTTATTTGGGGAGGGGAGGGGAGGGGAGGGGAGAAAGAGGGGAGGAGGTGGAATTGGTGTAGGGGAAATGGTCACTGTGGGGAGAAGGTGTCCGAGGGCTGGGAAACCCTAATTAAAAAGAAGAGTGGGAGCCAGTGTTGGAACATGGATTTGGAGGGCCTCAGCTGTCTTTAAGGGAACTCCTTTCATCTCCTGTACATTTCTTTTAAAAACAAGTAGGTTTCCCACCACAGGTTAAGACTCAACAGGAGAAAGCTTGCTTCAGGTGCTACCTTCAAAGAAAAAATTACGGAGTCACAAAAGCACCCTTTCCCAGGTTAGGACTACAACTCCCATCGGTCCCAGCCAGCATACGCTGATGGAAGCTGCAGTCCAAGGCGTCAAGAGGGTGCCATGTTGAAGAAGCAGAGCTTTTTAGGTGGTGGCACCCATCTTGTGAAAAGCCTTGCTCCATTTCAGCCTTTGGGGAACCTGTTAGGGTGTTTCTGGCTGGTGTGCCTTTTTGTCCCCTAGTCTGCTGCTTGGGAATTGGGTGTGATTTGCCTTTGCGTGTCGGTCGTTCGTTCGTTTATTTATGTACAAGATTTAAATCCCTCTTTCTGTCAAGTGAATTGTAGCATGAACTTAGCAGCCTTTAGACCTCTGGCTGATGCATGGGCCCAGAGTTTGCATTCCCAGGGAATCTTGTCAGTTGGAGCTGAGTGTACATGCTAACAGGGAAGTGAGCTGAGGGGATTCCAGGTCCCTGCAAGTTGCTCCTTCCCTGGTCAACAGATGGAGCCAAGCTGGTCTTCTCTTGATCTTTAGGATTATTGTCTTGCTTTCTTCTTGGGCAGCGGGGTATGTATGTGTTTGCATCCAGTGCCAGTCATGCTCTGAGTAGTCCCACTAAAATCCATGGGCATGGCTAGCTTGGGGCCATTAATTTCTGAGTGGAACCTAGTTGAATACAACTCCTGTGGGTTATTTCTTTATTCATAAAGCACTGATTTGCAGAAAACCAAATACCCCACTTACCCCTTTGCCTCAACTTTCCATCTCCAGCGTGGGAATAATAGTGGACCAACTCAATTAACCTACTAACTAGCTAAACTTCTCCTATAGGAAAGCGACATCAAATGGGCTTCTCGCTGGGACACTTACCTCACAATGAGTGACGTGCAGATCCATTGGTTCTCCATCATTAACTCTGTCGTGGTCGTGTTCTTCCTTTCGGGTAAGAGAGAAGCCAGGGGGTTTTGTTGGGTGGGGAGGGGTGATCTTGCCACTATACGGTAGGAATAGAGACTTAACTAGCCAAGTCGTGTAGACCCAGCTGGGCTATCATTTATGGATATGCTGAGCGAAAGAGTAACAAATCAGAAATAGTCCAGTGGGCTTGGGTTCGCATCCTACCCTCACCACATGGCCCGATGATCCTGGCTGGGTCTACTACCCATGTAGAAGGACTTTGGAAAGACTGCCTCATAATAAAATAAAAGGGAAACCCTGCGCCAGTAGAAAACCCAACGCATAAGGGCTTCATAGAATCATAGAATCATAGAATCCTAGAGTTGGAAGAGACCACAAGGGCCATCGAGTCCAACCCCCTGCCAAGCAGGAAACACCATCAGAGCACTCCTGACATATGGATGTCAAGCCTCTGCTTAAAGACCTCCAAAGAAGGAGACTCCACCACACTCCTTGGCAGCAAATTCCACTGTCGAACAGCTCTTACTGTCAGGAAGTTCTTCCTAAGGTTTAGGTGGAATCTTCTTTCTTGTAGTTTGGATCCATTGCTCCGTGTCCGCTTCTCTGGAGCAGCAGAAAACAACCTTTCTCCCTCCTCCATGTGACATCCTTTTATATATTTGAACATGGCTATCATATCACCCCTTAACCTCCTCTTCTCCAGGCTAAACATGCCCAGCTCCCTTAGCCGTTCCTCATAAGGCATCATTTCCAGGCCTTTGACCATTTTGGTTGCCCTCCTCTGGACACGTTCCAGTTTGTCAGTGTCCTTCTTGAACTGTGGTGCCCAGAACTGGACACAGTACTCCAGGTGAGGTCTGACCAGAGCAGAATACAGTGGCACTATTACTTCCCTTGATCTAGATGCTATACTCCTATTGATGAGGCCCAGAATTGCATTGGCTTTTTTAGCTGCCGCGTCACACTGTTGGCTCATGTCAAGTTTGTGGTCAACCAAGACTCCTAGATCCTTTTCACATGTACTGCTCTCAAGCCAGGTGTCACCCATCTTGTATTTGTGCCTCTCATTTTTTTTGCCCAAGTGCAATACTTTACATTTCTCCCTGTTAAAATTCATCTTGTTTGTTTTGGCCCAGTTCTCTAATCTGTCAAGGTCGTTTTGAAGTGTGATCCTGTCCTCTGGGGTGTTAGCCACCCCTCCCAGTTTGGTGTCATCTGCAAATTTGATCAGGATGCCCTTGAGTCCATCATCCAAGTCGTTGATAAAGATGTTGAATAAGACCGGGCCCAAGACAGAACCCTGTGGCACCCCACTAGTCACTCTTCTCCAGGATGAAGAGGAACCATTGATGAGCACCCTTTGGGTTCGGTCAGTCAGCCAGTTACAAATCCACTGAGTGGTAGCATAGTCAAGACCACATTTTACCAGCTTCTTTACAAGAATATCATGGGGCACCTTGTCAAATGCCTTGCTGAAATCAAGGTAGACTACATCCACTGCGTTCCCTTCATCTACCAGGCTTGTAATTCTGTCAAAAAACGAGATCAGGTTAGTCTGACATGACTTATTTTTCAGAAATCCATGCTGACTATTGGTGATCACAGCATTCCTTTCTAGGTGCTCACAGACTGTTTGCTTAATGATCTGCTCCAGAATCTTCCCTGGTATTGATGTCAGACTGACTGGGCGGTAATTATTTGGGTCCTCTCTTTTCCCCTTTTTGAAAATAGGGACAACATTTGCTCTCCTCCAGTCTGCCGGGACTTCGCCTGTTCTCCAGGAATTCTCAAAGATGACTGCCAGTGGTTCTGAAATCACATCTGCCAGTTCTTTTAATACTCTTGGATGCAGTTCATCTGGCCCTGGAGACTTGAATACATCTAGACTAGCCAAGTATTCTTGTACTATCTCCTTAGTTATTCTGGGCTGTGTTTCCTCTGCTGAATCATTTGCTCCAAATTCTTCAGGTCGGGCATTGTTTTCTTTATCGGAGAAGACTGAGGCAAAGAAGGCATTGAGGAGTTCAGCCCTTTCTGTGTCCCCTGTTTGCATTTCACCATCTTCTCCTCTGAGTGACCCCACGGTTTCTTTGTTCTTCCTTTTGCTACGAACATACCCATAAAAGCCTTTTTTGTTGTTTTTAACCTCTCTAGCAAGCCTGAGTTCATTTTGTGCTTTAGCTTTTCTGACTTTGTGTCTACACGTGCTGGCTATTTGTTTGAATTCCTCTTTGGTGGTTTCCCCCCTTTTCCATTTTTTGTACACATCCTTTTTTAATCTTAACTCAGTTAAAAGTTCTTTAGATAGCCACCCTGGCTTCTTTAGGCACCTTCCATGTTTCCGTCTCATTGGTATTGCCTGAAGTTGTGCTTTTACTATCTCCCTCTTAACAAACTCCCAGCCATCTTGAACTCCCTTTCCTTTTAGTATTACTGTCCATGGGATCTCACCCAGCACTTCCCTAAGCTTTATGAAGTCGGCTTTCTTAAAGTCGAGAAATTGAGTCCTAGTATGCTTGGCTGCTCCTTTCCGCTGTATAGTAAACTTCAGAAGAGCATGATCACTCGCGCCTAATGATCCTTCCACTTCTACCCCACTAACCAGGTCATCAACATTGGTTAGGACCAGATCTAAAATGGCTGTTCCTCTTGTTGCTTCTCCCACTTTCTGGACAATGAAGTTGTCTGCAAGGGCAGTGAGGAATCTGTTTGACCTTATGCTCTTGGCTGAGTTTGACATCCAACAAATATCCGGGTAATTGAAGTCCCCCATTACTACTATCTCCCTTCCTTTTGCATGCTTGGCCATCTGTTCCAGGAAGGCATCATCTATGTCCTCCGTTTGGCTTGGGGATCTATAGTAAACTCCCACAATGAGGTCACTGTTATTCTTCTCTCCCTTAATTTTGACCCAAATGCTCTCACTTTGGCTTTGAGGTTCTAAATCTTGGATCTCTTCACAGGTATACACATCCCTGACATATAACGCCACTCCTCCTCCTTTCTTGTCTGGTCTGTTTCTTTGAAATAGATTGTATCCCTCCATTATTACATTCCAATCGTGGGATTTATCCCACCAGGTTTCAGTGATTCCTATTATGTCATATTTAGTTTGCTGTACCAGGAGCTCAAGCTCATCTTGTTTATTTCCCATGCTTTGCGCATTAGTGTACAGACATTGAAGTCCATTAATCATTCCCCCGTGTCTCTTATTTAAGGATTTTCTCCTCCCACCACTAGGTCTGCATGCTCTTTGCTCCATTCGGTCTATGACATTTGGATGATCATCTTCATCAATTGATAGACTCCTACCTTCAGGAGCACTGTCTCCCTCCCCCACATTAGTCAGTTTAAAGCCCTCCTGATGAGGTTTCTGAGATTTTTTGCAAAAACATTCCTCCCAACCGTTGTGAGGTGCAGCCCATCGCTTGCCAGAAGTCCATCTTCAAGAAACTGCATTCCGTGATCTAAGAATCCAAACCGTTCCTGTTTGCACCATTTGCGAAGCCAGTTGTTCACTTCCACTATTTTTCCCTCTCTCCCTGGGCCACGTCGTTCAACTGGGAGGACAGATGAGATGACAATTTGTGCATTTAATTGCTTCAATTTCCTGCCCAGAGCCTCGTAATCTCTTTTGATCTTCTGGAGGCTATTGCTTGCAGTGTCATTGGTTCCCACATGAACCAAGAGGAAGGGGTATTTGTCAGTGGGTTTTATGATTCCTTGCAGTCGTTCAGTTACATCTTGGATCTTAGCCCCGGGGAGACAGCACACTTCCCGAGACATCTTGTCAGGCCCACAGATCACTGCTTCTGTTCCCCTCAGTAGGGAATCCCCTATCACCACTACACGCCTCCTCTTAGGTCTGGTCGGGGTTCTTCTGTGAGCTGTCGGTTCCAAGGTCGCCTGGACATTCCCAGAGGACTGCCTTTGCTCCTCGTCTTCATATACCTGATCGACTGTAATGAGGGAGAGATCCTCAAATGGAGTCTGCTCTTCGTCTTCCATGCTAGGGGAAAGGACCTCAAAGCGATTGCGTATTTCTAAACAATCAGAGCGAACCCTGGGCCTCCTACTTCTTTGAGTCACGTTTCTCCATATATCTGGCTCCTGTGTTGGTGAACTAGCCACCTTCTCAGGGGAGTCCCCTGTCTCTTCCTTGGTGGAGACGGTGTGCTCTGTTGCTTCCAAGAAGAGTTCCAGCTCTCTAATTCTTTGGAGCGTAGCTACACGTTCCTCCAGTTGCTGGACTTTGTCTTTTAAGAGGGCAATCAACATGCAATTGCTGCAGGTAAAGCTGCCTGCAACCTTTGGCAAGATGGCAAACATTGCGCAGGAACCACAGGCGACTGCAGCTGTTCCCTCACCCTCCATCTTGGGAACGTGTCGTTGGGGGTGACTACAGTGGTCCTCTATCATAAAAAGTGTGGAGACAGGACAAATAAATCCCTCCCAAAAAACCTAGGTCTCCCCCAACAAATGTTTGAGACTAGCTCCCCTAAATCTAAAATATGGATCAAACTGCGCAGCTAAACAGCCACAAGAAACTCACACAGGAAAACCCTTTTTGTTCCTTCTTCAGCTGCTGCCCTAAAGCTCTGATTCTAGCCCTAAAGCTTCAGTTTCTAGCCCACCTTTTTTCACCCTGTTGTGGAGCCCTTGGTGTACAAACACAGTCTCAGGCCTAGAAGGGCACGTTCCGCTCTGCCTCCTCATTCTGCTTCATAGGTAGACTCTGAAAGACTGTGAGGGTATTGCAAAGATTGGAAGCTGGTTGTAAATATGTACTGAATGCTTCTGGCACCCAGTCTGGTCACAGTGGTTTTCTTCACCAGCAACTTGTGTGTCCGTCAGTGTCCTTAGCTGCCTGTCTTTGCTCAGTGCTGGTGTCGTCTGCGTCTCAGTTTTGCTGCCTGCAGATGGGGTTGAGCTGCAGCAGGGCCGGTTTGTGCCTTGCTTTCCCTTCAGTTGTGGCCAAGCAGTGTAGGGTAAGGGCCACAGTCCATGCTGCACCCTGTATGTGCCACTTCCTCAGCATGCCTGTGTCTTTGGGCAACTCACCGACCCTGCGCACTGGATGGAAACTGCTGCAAGCAATTTTGTGTTGCTACATGAGGGGAGGGCCAATGCACAAGTCTTCCTTTTGACCCGTTTTTGGAAGGAAGGGGCGCCCCCTGGCGCACAACGAGAGCATTGCAAGAAATGAGGGATGTAGTGATTTGTTTTTATTTATTTTTTTAAAATAAGAATAGGTTCAATAAAGAACATTATCTGCTTAGAATAGAATAGAATGGAATATAACCATTAGAAGACATATGAACACAACCCTGTACAGTGGATGCTTGGGTTGCGAACGTGATCCATGTGGGTTGCATGTTTGCAACCTGCAGTGTTCGCAACCCGCGTCTGTGCACGCGCAGGTTGCGATTCGGCGCTTCTGCACAAAGCGCGATTTAGTGCTTCTGCGCATGCGCGACTGCCGAAACCCGGAAGTAACCCGTTCCAGTACTTCTGGGTTTTGGCAGTCCGCAACCTGAAAGAAGACTGTAACCCGAGGTATGACTATATAGGGAAGCGTTTTAATGGGTAATGTTTTCTAATGTTTTTATGTATGTTAGAAACCTCCCAGAGTGGCTAGGGCTACCCAGTCAGGTGGGCAGGGTACAAATATAGAATTATTATTATTATTATTATTAGTGAGGAATATATGAAATACTTCAAACAGTCCATACATAGGACTCAAGTCATTCCACTATGACACAGAGGTACTGTTTACCTGGTTAAAAAGAGTTGTACGGGTATTAACACTGGTGTGATTATAATAAAGTCCTGGGACTTACCGGGGTTATAACTTCATCTTGAGTATATCCAGGAGCAGGTATAGATCCCTCTGGCTCCCTTTACTTGACTACCTTGCTTTTTCTCCCCTCCTCCCCTTGGGCCCCACTGCCCAACATGGCAGCCCAAGAAAGAGACACTTTTAAAATGCCTCTGAAGAAGAAAAGAATCCCCTCCAAGGGCCTGTCCAAGTGGCAACTTCCTCTGCTTTTGCTGTGGCCCCATGTGCGTTGGCAGAAGGCGTGAGAAAATTGAAAATGAATACTTGTAGCAGCAGCAGCAGCAGCAGCAGCAGCACCTCCATTGGTGTAGGGGACTCAAAAGTGCAATTCTTGCTGTGAGAACCCAACCTCACCCCCCATTGCTACTGTCTGAGGACACGGCTGAAGCTCTGTGGGCAAATGTGGACTGTGGGGGACTCTGTGTCGACTGACGCATCACCCCTCATGACCCTCTGCTCCCGTATGCTGCTGGCTTGCAGGTGCTTAGCTGCTCAGTGGAATAAACGGCAGTTCATTCATTCCAGGTCTTATTCGTTTCAGGTATTCTCAGCATGATCATCATCCGGACGCTCCGGAAGGATATTGCCAACTACAACAAGGAAGATGACATTGTACGAGAAGCGTGATGTGCTTGGGGCTGTCAAGTGGGGTGGGGTGGGGTGGAGAGGGAGTGGAGACCCTTCCTTGCATCTTGAGAACGTTCCCAGACTCTCCTTTTGAGAAGGGTAGAGGGGAGGTAGCCAAGGAAATGGGTAGAGAATGTAAGAAGAGCTCAGCTGGATTAAATCTGAATTTATTCAGCACTGGGTTTCCCATAACACTGGTCTTGAAAGACCTACATTGGCTCCCAGTACATTTCCAAGTACAATTCAAAGTGTTGGTGCTGACCTTTAAAGCTCTGAACGGCCTTGGTCCGGTATATCTGATGGAGCGTCTAAACCCTCCTTGGTTCAGCCCGGACACTGAGGTCCAGCACTGAGGGCCTTCTGGCGGTTCCCTCACTGCAAGAAGCCAAGTTACAGGGAACCAGGCAGAGGGCCTTCTCGGTAGTGGCACCTGCCCTGTGAAACGCTCTCCTACCAGATGTCAAAGAGAACAACAACTACCAAACTTTCAGAAGACATCTGAAGGCAGCCCTGTTTATGGAAGCTTTTAATGTTTGATGCATTACTGTGTTTTGATATTATGTTGGGGGCTGCCCAGCGTGGCTGGGGAGGCCCAGCCAGATGGGCTGGGTATAAATAATAAATTATTGTCAGCCAGGCGGATGCCTCTGGGAAGCCCAGTGGAGCAAGGCTGAACCTGGAGGTAGCACATAGCTATAATGTCCAGTAGCCACCTGGTCCCTTTCTGCTGTTCACCTGAATGATCCCCTTTTAAAAGCGCTGCTGTGTCTTGTGGCATCAAATTCCATAGCTAGTGATGTGGGTAGAGAGTCCCTTGCTAGTCCAGAGTTTATACTGGGGCTTAACCGCTTAACAGCAGATTCTCAGCAGACCTTGCCAGGCCTGCCTTCTCATTCCTTGCTGGGGAGAAACACTTTTCAGCTGCAGCCAGTACCCAGAAGGGCTTTAAGGTTTCGTGAAATGTGGTGACTCCCTGCAAAGAGCAGAGCCCTGGGGGAAGAGAGGACATGCTCTGCACATCTCTGTGGCAGTAGGGGGAGAATAGCAGCCCGTTTTGTGGGGCTTGATTTCAATCCCCCTGTGTGTCGATTTTCCCTGCAGGAAGACACCATGGAGGAATCTGGGTGGAAGCTGGTGCACGGTGATGTGTTCAGGCCGCCTCAATATCCCATGATCCTCAGCTCCCTCCTGGGCTCCGGAATCCAGCTCTTTTGCATGATCCTGATTGTTATTTGTGAGTATCCCACCTGGGGAGCCTGGGGGTGCTTCTTTGGGAAAAGGGGGCAGGGGAGAAGAGACTCTACAGGCTAAGGAGGAAGACAGCTTGTTGAACAAGCTGGTGCCTCTGTGCTGGGAGGTGTGGCCTTACATCAAAGCCCTTATGGCAATTGCCAAGACACCTTGTTACATCTGCTCTGTCTGAATTCTGATGCTCAGATGTCAATTTCCTCTTGAAGCCACTTCCTGACGGCCCCCACCCCCTTGAAAGACCCCTTTGCATTCTAGGGAATCGTGGGCTGTTGATAGTTGTTTGCTTTAAATGTATATCGGAGCTGTTTAGGGATTATGTCTCCTAACTGTCTGCGGACTGTCTTGCCAGAATGGTGCATGCTCTAGTTATCTCCTGCTTGGACTACTGCAATGCGCTTTATGTGGGGCTACCTTTAAAGGTGACCCAGAAACTGCAACTAATCCAGAATGCGGCAGCTAGACTGCTGACCGGGAGTGGCCGCCGAGACCATATAACGCCAGTCTTGAAATACCTACACTGGCTCCCAGTACGTTTCCGAGCACAATTCAAAGTGTTGGTGCTGGCCTTTAAAGCCCTAAACGGCCTCGGCCCAGTATACCTGAAGGAGTGTCTCCACCTCCATCGTTCTGCCCTAACGCGGAGGTCCAGCGCCGAGAGCCTTCTGGCGGTTCCCTCATTGTGAGAAGCAAAGCTACAGGGAACCAGGCAGAGGGCCTTCTCGGTGGTGGCGCCCGCCCTGTGGAATGCCCTCCCATCAGATGCCAAACAGAAAAACAACTACCAAACTTTTAGAAGACATCTGAAGGCAGCCCTGTTCATGGAAGTTTTAAATGTGTGACATTCTAATGTATTTTTAATCTTTGTTGGAAGCTGCCCAGAGTGGCTGGGGAGACCCAGCCAGATGGGCGGGGTACAAATAATAAAGTATTAATATTATTTTCATGACTGCTCGCTAACCCACTTCAAGCCTGTTTGAAAAAACAAGTGGGGATAGAAAAGTTGAAAAATAGTGCCGCGGTGAACAAATGTGCTTTGTGAATACTCAGCAAAGCACACACACCCCTTCTCAGTGTGCAAGGGCTCTCTTTGAATTCTGGCAGGTGGGCTTTCTGCAGTGGAGTATTGGTTTGTGAGTGGTGGGCCTTAATACTCCTCCTCTTGCCTTTCAGTTGTGGCCATGCTGGGGATGCTGTCTCCTTCCAGCCGAGGTGCCCTCATGACCACAGCCTGCTTCCTCTTCATGTTCATGGGGTAAGTGGTGTGGCTTGTCCTTTGCATCAGCCACCATCCCTCTGCCTGACCTGTGATGGGAGGTAACTGTTTCTCCTCTCTGTGTCCTCTGCACTAGGGTTTTTGGTGGTTTCTCTGCTGGCCGACTCTATCGGACACTGAAAGGCCACCGGTGGAAGAAAGGGGCTTTCTGCGTAAGTGATACTGATCTTCACAAACCCCAAGGGACTTGGGAAAGTGTGTGAGGGCAAACTGCAGAGCCTCATTTGTTTCTGATGATGAGATAACCACTGTGGCTGTTGGAAGGGGCCCTGGCATAACCTTGGGATAGAGTTGCTGGGGGTGTGATGCCTTGGAATCTGACTTTTGCATTACAACACAAAACAGGCATAATAGAAGAAATTAGGCTTTGGACAGGGATAAAGGGCACAGTGAAAATGATTTCTTTCTGCCGCCGCCTGTTTTATTTATCGTTGGTGGGTTTTATGATATTGATTTATTTTGTTCTAGATTTTTATTGGGACGTGGGTGGCGCTGTGGGTTAAACCACAGAGCCTAGGACTTGCTGATCAGAAGGTCGCGACGGGGTGAGCTCCCGTTGCTCGGTCCCTGCTCCTGCCAACCTAGCAGTTCAAAAGCACGTCAAAGTGCAAGTAGATAAATAGGTACCACTCTGGTGGGAAGGTAAACGGCGTTTCCATGAGCTGCTCTGGTTCGCCAGAAGCGGCTTAGTCATGCTGGCCACATGACCCGGAAGCTGTACGCCGGCTCCCTTGGCCAATAAAGCGAGATGAGCGCCGCAACCCCAGAGTCGATCACAACTGGACCTAATGCAAATTGAGATGAGGATGATTCCTAGCATTTTAGGTAGGTAGGTGGGTGGGTAGGTAGATAGGTAGCAATTTTATGTGTTTATTGCTGGAAGTCTCTTTTGATAAAACTGAAAGGAAGTACCTTTGAGCGTGCAGAGACTTTGCACTCCTTCTCCCGTTGCAATCTTTACAACAATCCCGTGTGGCTGGTCAATATTGTTATCACCGTGTTGCCGTTGGCATGCACCCAAGGAAACAGGGGCAATTGGCAGGCCCCCAGCTGGCTCCAGCCCACCGGCCGGTGTGCCGGGCGAACTCCGGTCCTTGGTGCAGCATAAATCTGCAACCCAGGCTTTAGAAGACGGAGCATGCTATTCAGCAGAGAAACGCTGCGCAAACAGAAGTGGCAGGAGAGGCTGTGTGAGCATATTCACAAGCAGGTTTATTCAGCGTAGATCAAGACAAAAGGAAACATGTCTGATCTCCTTCGTGTCCAAAGCAAAACAGAAAGCTGTACACAAACGGAAGTTCCCAGCATACAATGCTGGTGTGTGTTACAGACATGGGACACGCAACAGTCCCATGTCTGTTCCTTAAGATGGAATGGAACATCCCAACAGTTGCAGGTGCTGAAGCAGTGTGTGTTGAGGGGACTAATCTGTGGCAGATCTGGAATTTGAATCGGGGCTTTGTGAGTCATAGCTTGGTCTGTGGATCACCGGCTCTCGCAGGGGCTCTCAGGCTGCTGCCTTCTGCACCTGGTGCTGTGAAGTGGCGTAGGAACTGCATTAGGTTCCTTGAATGAGCCTTGATGACACCGTCTGCCACTGTCATCATTCAGCCCTTTCTTTTCTCCTTGCAGACAGCCACCTTGTACCCAGGAGTCGTCTTTGGGATATGCTTCATCCTGAACTGTTTCATCTGGGGCAAACACTCGTCGGGAGCGGTATGTATCTTCCCAACTCTCTTTGCTCTCTCTGGAAACACTTGGCTCCGTCTACTCTTTTCTAACTCTTACATTGATAATTAGTGTGTGTCTATATGTTCTGAGACATAAGAAATGTTGGTTAGCTCCTTTTAAGCTTCTCATATGTTTTGCCTTCCCTAATATACACATAGGGACGTGGGTGGTGCTGTGGGTTAAACCTCAGAGCCTAGGGCTTGCCGATCAGAAGGTCAGCGGTTCGAATCCCCGCGACGGGGTGAGCTCCCATTGCTCAGTCCCAGCTCCTGCCAACCTAGCAGTTCGAAAGCACGTCAAAGTGCAAGTAGATAAATAGGTACCGCTCCGGCGGGAAGGTAAAGGGCGTTTCCGTGCGCTGCTCTGGTTCGCCAGAAGCGGCTTAGTCATGCTGGCCACATGACCCAGAAGCTGTACGCCGGCTCCCTCGGCCAGTAAAGCGAGATGAGCACCGCAACCCCAGAGTCAGCCACGACTGGACCTAATGGTCAGGGTCCCTTTACCTTTACCAATATACACATACTACTACTACTACTACTACTACTAATAATAATAATAATAATAGTAATTTGTTTCTTGTACCCCCACCCATCTGACTGGGTTGCCCCAGCCATTCTGGGCAGCTTCCGACAGAATATAAAAGAACATAACAAAACACGAGACCTTAAAAGCTTCCTGATGCATTCTGTGAAATTATCTCCCTCCCCTCAGGCCCCACCCCCAAGAGGATGCTGCCATTTCTGTAGCTATTAAAAAAGACATTTAAGAACAATTTTCTAAATCTTGATTTTTCCAAAATATTCTGTGAAATACCCAAGCAGGGCACATTTTGAACATTAGGAATTATGAAACCACGTTAGCTTCCTGGTGTTGCATTCATTTCCCCCCTGCCAGGCGAGTTCTCTTAGACTCACCTTCACCAATCTGGTGTCTTCCAGATCAGGGAGCCCTTTCTGGCTGGTGGACCAGATCCTTATCTCCTGGCTGCTCCTGGGCCAAATTTGGCAGATGTGCAGAGCCCGGGATCCAGTTGTGCCGGCCACACCAGTCTTTTCAAGTGCTTTTGCCCAGCAAGGGAGTGTGTCTTTGAACTGTGACAATGCCTCTTGCCTGCCAGCTTGGGGAGAGGGGTGTGTGGCTGTAACCGTGCATGGAAACCTCTGGCTTTTATGTGGGCTACTGCACCAAAAAAATAAAACAATCTCACTTGTTTCTCTATCTTCACTGCCATTATTATGTGGTCCCCCAAAGGCTTCCCATCAGGGAATGAGGTGCTTGGACTGCCAAAGGTTCCCCACTCCTTCTCTAAAGAAATGCTAGGCCATAGTATCACCTTGCGAACCTTCCGTCTCGATGCTCTGGGGCAAAGGGGTGGCTCCAGGTACATCTTGCCTTGCCAGGTCCCGTTCAGCCATTGCCGCACCTTCTGCCAGCCACCCGTTCTAAGAGTTGGGTTGCCGTTTGCAGGTCCCTTTCCCCACCATGGTGGCTCTCCTTTGCATGTGGTTCGGCATCTCCTTGCCCCTAGTCTACCTGGGATACTACTTTGGATTTCGCAAGCAGCCTTACGACAATCCTGTGCGGACCAATCAGATTCCAAGGCAGATTCCGGAGCAGAGGTGGTACATGAATCGATTCGTCGGGTGAGTGACCCAGAAAACCCTTTCCTGCGCAGCTGGGCCAAATGACAGTTGGGTAGCTCTTTTCTTTTCTTCTTTTTGGAGATCAGTGAGCAAATTGCTGCAGAAAAGTTTGGAAAGATCCTTAGGCCCTCCCACTGCCAGCTCAGGCAGTAAAGCATGAGACTCTCAGGGTCATGGGTTCAAATTCCACAGGGCAGAAAGATTCCTGCACTGCAGGTGGATGAGCCAGATGACCTTTGGGGTCCCTTCCAACTCTACAATTCTAGGATTTGATGATTCTGAATATGAGCTGGAGCACTGCTGCTGCTGCTGCTGGGTTTGGGATGACGTTCAGTTGAGCTACCCAGAATTTGATGGCTCCGTCTAAGGGCTTATTTCTAAAAGGATGTGTTGTTCCGTTGCTGGAAGGGAAGGCTTTCTAGTGAGGGCAAGCAGTTTTGCCTCTCGGACGGCTTATCTTGTCATGTATAATCATAGTTTAGAGGTCCCGGGCCCTAAGGAAGTTAGACTATCCTCCACCAGGGCCAGGGCCTTCTCAGTCATGGCTCCGACCTGGTGGAATCCTCTGTCCCATGAGACTGGGGCCCTGCAGGATTTAACTTCCTTCCGCAGGGACTGTAAGACAGAGCTATTCTGCCTGGCTTTCAATTTGAACTTAGCCTGATCTTTTATTCCCCTCCCCTTCTTTCCCTCCCTCTCCCCTTTTTAATATTACCTGCTCTGGGATCCCACAGCTAATTCTCCCCTGGCCGCCTCGCTGGCCCAAATAGGACTAATTTAGCCAGCTAGCCCTGGTGATCATCTAATGTTTATTGGATGGATTTCCCCCCTAAATTGACTTTTGAATTCTGAATTTATTATTCACGTTTTATACTGTATTTTATGCTGTTTTTTGTTGCATCAATTAGGTGTTTTAAATTTGTTGTTAGCCGCCCTGAGCCCGGTTTTCTGAACCGGAAAGGGCGGGGTATAAAGAAAATATTATTATTATATTATTATATTGCTGCCACCACCAGCACCCCAGTCAGCTGGATCACCTGCAGCCAACCAGGGTGGGGCTCAGGCACTTTGAGTGGCAGAAAATGAAAAGATGGTAACTGTAGCTCAGTGCCAGATCATATGTTTTGGAGCCAGGTGATGCCAGGTTCAGTCCGGGTCATGTCCTGTTGAAAGGGTCTTGGATTACAGAGTTCAGAAAGCTGCTGTTTGTCAGTTTTGTCACCAACTCTGTGCTGGATGGCTCAAAATGCTGATGGTACGAGGGAAGCTTCCTAACTTTCTTACAGCCCCAGAGCTGGAATAGATGGGAACACAGACTTATGGATGGCCACTCCCCATAGTAACCGAATGAAATACTAGTTTCTGGGCGAGGAAAAGCAGCCTAGAGCTGTTGCCTTCAGGCCCTGCTTGTGGGCTTCCTGGAAGCGGCTGGCTGGCTTTTGTCAGAAACTGTGCTTGACTAGATGGCCTTGGCTCTTATCCAGCTGGCCTGCTCTTAGGTTTGCAATGTGTGCAGCCCTAACTAGCATCACCGGATCTACAGCTGCTCCTACAGTAACCAAATTCTGTCTCTCATCTTTAGGATCCTCATGGCTGGAATTCTGCCTTTCGGAGCCATGTTCATTGAACTTTTCTTCATCTTCAGCGTAAGCGCCATTGCTGCTCTCTTCTTTTCTAACATGGGCTTCCCAGACAGATGCACCATATGCCTTTTAAAGAGTGGTGTTGGGATGGGGTCTGTCAGAACAAACAGGACTTTTATTCAGATCTGGCACCTCTCAAGTGGTTGTCATTGCTGTTCTAAGAGAACCAGGGAGAAGTTAATGGTGAGCTCCAGCCCCTCTTTTTCTAGAAAAATAGCACTGAGAACAAGAGTGTTTTTGGGTGGGTGTGCACAGGATGAAGAATGCTTGCTGTTCCTTGTCAAGTCTTCTGGGCTTTGCACTCTAGGTTGAGATGTGGCCCTGCAGAGCCTTCCAGTATCAGTCGTGGCAGCCCCAGATATTGAGCTGCAACATTTTGCTTCTTTAACTGTCTCCAATTGGGGAATGCCTTGCAAGAAGGGATGGGTGCAAGACAGAGATGCCTTTCATGAGCGTAGAACGGATCCAGGATCCCTTACAATTCTCCTGAGGAAATGGTCCAGCAGAACAGAAAATGCAACTTAGTTCTGGGAGACCTGTCTAGAGCCAACTCGGTTACACAAGCAATTGAAGAATCCCCCGATTCTTTGAGGAAAAGCCATGGTTAAAGTGGAGAGAGTTGGCTAGAGGTTTGTGATGTAGGTTTGCTTTGCTGCCTTTTTCTGCGAAGCGATAAGCTTCTTGTGTATCAAGAGCTGTCCCACCATACTCATGTCTCCTCCTTTGTGCACATCTTCTTCTCTCGCATCCAGGCAATTTGGGAGAACCAGTTCTACTACCTCTTTGGCTTCCTCTTCTTGGTGTTCATCATCCTCGTGGTCTCTTGCTCCCAGATCAGCATTGTCATGGTGTACTTCCAGCTCTGTGCAGAGGTAATAGAACAGATTAATCCTGGGGTTGTCGTTGCGGGGTTGCAGGGAATGGAACCCAGTGCCTCAAAAGGAAACATGGATCAGATTTAGGCAGAGAGACAGAGCTCCTGTCCTCAAGTATACAAGCCAGTTAATATTTTCATCTGAATTGCTCAGTAATGCTTTTCCAGAACTGCACAAGAAAGCCAGCATATCCTGGAGGAAAGTCGGCTTTTCCCTGGCATGCTAATTTTCTGTGTGCAAGGAGGGCTCTTGGCTTGTGTTTCTGCGAGGAAGAATTTACACTTTCACGTGTCTGGAGAGTCTGGCTTCAGCTTGCAGTCTTGCCTAGTTTGAAGAGAACCGCAAAACAGTGCAAAACAGTGGGTGCCCAAACACGACTGGGCACCTGCGAGGGTTGTTGAGAGTGCTGGCAGAATGATGCTGTATGTCTTTCCTTCGTTTGGCAGGATTACCGATGGTGGTGGAGGACTTTCCTAGTGTCCGGAGGTTCTGCCTTCTATGTGTTGATTTACGCAGTCTTCTACTTTGTGAATAAGGTACTGCTGCTATTTTCACCAGATCTGAATCCTACACTCAGTAACTATTTATTAGGCTGCGATATCTGGTCAGGGAGGCTGTCGAGTGGCAAAACTTGCTGCTCTTGAGCACTTCGGGTGGGAGATAAATAAATACTTTTTAAAAAAAATTATACCCCGCCCTTCCCTGTTCAAAAACTGGGCTCAGGGCAGCTAACAACAAATTTAAAACACTTAATTATAAAGACAGCATAAAATACAGTATAAAAACATGAATGGCAATAAAATTCAAAAATCAATTAGATAATCCCCAGGGCTAGCTGGCTGAATTGGTCCTACTTGGGCCAGCGAGGAGGCCAGGGGAGAATTGGCTGTGGGGTCTCAGAGCGGGTGATCTTCATAAAAGGAGAGGGGGAGGGAAGAGAAGGGACGGGAAATAAAAGATCAGGCTGAATTCGAATTAAAGGCCAGGTGGAATAGCTCTGTCTTACAGGCCCGGCGGAAGGAGATTAAATCCTGAAGGGCCCTAGTCTCATGGGACAGAGCATTCCACCAGGGTCGGAGCCATCACTGAGAAGGCCCTGGCCCTGGTGGATGTTCCATGATACACAACATGGTTGAGGTGGGAGGCCAAGCGAGGTTCCCACCCTGCTTTTCCTTGGGTTAGGAGGGCTACTGCAGAGGCTTTGGCGCACGCTTCCTCTGCCCTGACCTCCTTCTGGTTCTCTCTTGCAGCTGGACATTGTCGAGTTCATTCCTTCCTTGCTGTACTTCGGCTACACAGCTCTCATGGTGCTGTCCTTCTGGCTCTTGACGGGGACCATTGGCTTCTATGCAGCCTACATGTTTGTCCGCAAGATTTACGCTGCTGTGAAAATAGACTGAAGATGCTCTGGCGCCACGTGGCACAAAGCAGCTGGTCCCCTCTGTTTCCTCCTAGGAAGGAAGTGGGGAACTCTCACTCTCTCTCCCTCTCTCCTGTTTCTCCCAAGGAAACAAAACCCGGCTGGAGTGGGGGACACAAGGAATAAAAATAGTTCAATTTTTTGGAATGTAACCTTTGGCACAGCGTCCGTGGAATCGGGTTTCTTGGTGGGGAGGGTGTGTAGATACTTTGCATTTTAACTTTTATCCTATTCTGGTTATAAGGGATTTATTTTCTCTCTTCTTCTTTTTTAGCCGAGACGCATTCCCCTCAATGAGTAATCTTTCTCCCGCCTCCCTTTTCGTCTAATTCATTTTCTGTAATGACAATAATAGGAGATTGCAATGGTTACAAATTCACGAATGAGTTTGGGGAAGATTCATCCTTTGGTGATGGCACAGCGTAGCCTTTTGCTGTGCCTTTGCTTGGAGCGAGACGGTAGAAAGAAGGTCTGCTGCCGCCTCATCATGCTCCAGTTCCGGCAAGTGCAGTTTTCTCACGGAGGGCTCTCAGACTGCCTCCCCTGGGCTGCTTGATGCTGGGAGAGTCACAGTTCAGACGGTGGCAGACACCTATTGTCTTAGGACGCTCACTTGCTTTGAACCACGATAAACTGATGATGTGGAACCACTGCCTGCTGAAAAGTGGAACAGGCCTGCAAACTGGAGGAAGGCTACTTGGAAGTCCTGGGGTAACCCCAGGGGATTTCTCAACACTGGGATTTGGGTGAGGTTTAGAGACTGGAAAACGTGCTCTGTTGTTCATGTGCCAAGGAATCCATGGCTCAGATGTTGGGAACTGCTGCTGTAATGTGCAAGAGAGGGGAGGGAACTGGGAGAGCTCTGTTCCCCTGACCCCAATGTCAAAAGAAAGGAATTGTTCTCCCTTCCTACCCACACCCCTGCACATTTGGCCACCCCCCTTTACTCGCTTGTCCAGTTCTGTCTCTCCCTCCAGAAATTGAAGTGCGTTGGCAGCTTTACTCTCGACTTCTATGTGAACTAGGTTACGTAGTCACAAGACCAAGGTTATACTATCAAATTATATTTTAGCCAAGCACAATGGATCTCAGTCTCCCTTCTCAGAGACAGGAGCACCCCGCTCTCTCTCCCGCTCTCTCTCCCGCTCGTAGTGCGCTGCGCATCGCAAACGAGCCTGAATCAATTTACTGGGAGATGGTTGTAAACACTTCCTTTGATAAACAGAAACTTGCTTATTTGTAATCAGAATTACAATACTGGATTATTATTATTTTCAATTGCTGAAAATTAGGTCTAATTGTGGAATGGTCTAGTTGCAGTTTTCTGCTTTATGGACGCGCTGTTCCGGCAAAAGTGGGTATGCCATGGGTGGGGTAGGGAGGCATGCACTGGGGGGGGGGGGGCATTTTTTCCATGGAAAATTAATCTCTTTGGGAACACATATTTAAGATCGTTAAACATGCATTTGTCATCAATGATGATGCCTCTTATGTGTGTCTTAATTTACCTGCCCTGTGGTAACTGCAGGAAACTACTGGGGTGAGCCTGCAGACTAGCCTGCAGGCTCACAGGGAATGAGGGGCTTGCTTGGGCATTGCTCCTCTGCCCACCCATTGCTTCCTTGCCCCCCACGCCAAAGCCACGCCAGCCACGAATCAAGCAAAAAGGGGGAGCCATGGCACTTACTACTTTTGCTATGGATCCCTTGGTGAACTCTGATCTGAGCTACCATTAGGGTACTTGACTAGGGCCTGGAGTCTACTAATTCTGCACACTAGCAGAAGCAGAGGTGTGGAAGAGTTCCAGCTACTGCAACAGGCTCCACCACCCAATGCGCCCTTGCAATTCATTCTGATGAATTGGGAGAAACCCCAGAACAGCAGGGCAGGGAGGAGGGTGGATTGTTCCGTGTGGGAAGTAGGAAGTCTTGCGCTGACATAATGATCAGAAGAGTGCAATGTTGATTTATTCCCCAAGTCCTTTCTCCCCCTCCATTTTCTTTTTCCAACCAGATCTGCTCTATCCCTGGCCTTCCACTATGTTTCTTGTATTTTTTAATGTATTGTTTGAGCCCAACTGTAAATAAATATGCTGTTGTTGTCATTGTGTCTTTGATTGTGCAACTTTAGCCATGGGTGAGCTGTCTTAGGTTTCCAAGTTGCAGGTGACATAACTTGCATTTGCTCCGCTGTTAATCATTCTGATCACATCATTTGCCCAAAACTATGTTCTGTGAGAAGGGAAACTTTGCCAAGGACGTCTGAGCTGGCAAGAGGAAGAATGCCCATCTTCTCCCTGCAGGACAGCCATTCTAGAAGCTACCTGATGGCTTCATTCCATTTCCGGGTTGGGTGGGTCTCCTTCCCACCTGAGTCCCTACTGCTTCTATCCTTGAAGGGATGAGGTTCTGAGTAGTCCCTGTCTCACTGAAACCATATATGGAGTGTTGGGTTTACCATTTAGTTTCTAAAATATTGCCTTTAAATGTATGGAATAAGTTTGACCCTGCCACAAACTTGAAAAGGTCTTATGTCATTCAAGGTGGTATTTCAAAGCCCCAAAAAAGATCAAGACTTGGGGAAGATCTCTTATTCTTTGCAAGGGAGAGAAGTCTTATCAACAGTAATTTTATTAGTCTGTTATATTCCATGTCACTGGCATTTAAATATAAACAAGTAGGACCAAAAACAAAATGTTGCTGTATGTCCCAACCCCTCTAAGCACTCGTTTGTTCAGGGTTGAAGCAGCAAGTTACTTCCTCCACTCTTGTTCAATCAATCCCGCCCCGCCCCCCAGTCTTATACTTTTCCAGCTAACAATTCACAAAGGCTTCTTAAGCCCACTAAATATGTTCACTCTACATAGAAGTCTATCTAGGAACCACTATTCCATTTGCAGGTGTTTGTTTCATAGTAGCACACACTCAGCTTGCTGTGGCTGGCATCCATCTCTTTCAAGAGAAATAAGAGTATACCTTGGGGGGGGGGAGTCAAACCGCTGGAGAATCACAGCACCTGCTGTGGCAGCCGAAAATGGTAACTCGGACCTGCTACCTCCCACATTATTTTTGTTGTGTTAGCAGCACTGAAGTGACGTCCCCAGGGTGCGAGCCTGGACAGTGTATGGAGGTCCTGGGCTGCCCGGACAACAGGACGCCCCCCCATGGATGCTGGCTAGTGAAGGGACTAACGTGCAACAGTTGCCTCACCCCGGGCAGCGGCAACCCATGCTACACCCCTGGGATAGGTTTCTAGGGAAGAGCCAGAGGCTCCAGCAGGATGATATTGAATATGGATCCTGAGTATATACAACCTGCGTTGTTCATAGGTGTTCCCACTCCCACAAACAAACAGCATAGCTTATACTTCAAACATTTTTAATAAGCATTTTCATTTTTAAAAAAACAAAACACACCCTCTTTCATTTTGGACTTAATTCTGTAAGACAAAAGAAAAGCTAACTGAACAATGATGAACTGTACACTTCCTAATGGCACTTCAATCTTTAGTTTTAAAAACCTGGACTTGTAAGAAGTCCTACAATACTTTTCATCAGAGGAGGTTATTTGCTGTATTTAGAAAAAGTGCTAGATTTGTTTGAGAAGTCCCAGCTTCAGGCCTAGAGGGCCTTGGTGGCTCTTGCGGAGGGCAGGCAGGCGGGCCGGCCGGCTTGGGAGACGAGGCAGGTACGGCTCAGGTGAGCCAAAGAGGTCAGCTCCCTCTTGCAAGGTCGGAGAAATTCCAAATGAGCCCTTGAAAGTTCAGCTGTTAAGACCACAGCCCTGAGCAGGAGAGCAAAAACACAAGTCACGGGACAGACACTCTCAGGCAGAGGGGCCACCTGTGAGTTCAAGCCATCAGTTCTCCTTATGCTGTTCAGAGGAACAGGAAACTTTCCCGTGAAAAATGACTAGGAATACTGTCCCAAATCTCAAATTCCAAAGCAAGAATCGTGCCCCACTGCAGGCAGATTATGTTGTCCTCTGCCCATGTTCCCTGCCCCCCACCCTGCCCAGTACAAAGCACACCGGAGTCACAGTGTATGCTATTAAGGCTTTTGCAGGAGCAACCAGAGCTCGGCTGTCTGACCCGGGGCACGTGCCATGCCAAGTGCAGGCACCCACAGGCTTCAGTTCCTCTCTGGGGAGGTGCAGGCCACTAAGTCTTGTTTCCTTCCTGCAATGCCTCCATCACCCCCTTTTTCTCATGGGTGACAGCAGTTGCCCTGTTCCCTTACCATCCTTTATATGCACACAGAAGTACAATGAAATTATGAGAACATGGCCACCATCGAAAGCAGCAGCAGGTACATGGGAGTGATGGCCGGCGCCTTGAGGTGGCAGATCACAAAGTGTGTGTGTGTGTGTGTGTCTGTGTGTGTGGCGGGGGGTATAGCCCCACAGCCTGCTCTAAGGCAAAAGCATCCTGTTTAGCAGGTAGGGTAAAACCTTGGTTAAAACACATTACAAAGCATTCATTTTTAAAAACAAACAAAACAAACCACAGCTCTTAGTTATTAAGACTAAGCAAAAACCCAGAGTTTTAACGAGATGCTCGCTAGAGGTCGAGAACACACTAAAACTGGAAAGGCGAAGGCAGCCATTCCAGACTACCTAGTTTTTTTGGGGGGGGGGGTCAGTTTAAACAGCCATGGATAACAGCGGAGAGATACTTAGTTCATTGACACGACACATAACATTTCTTTCTTTGGGTGGATGGTGAGAGGAAGCACTCTGAGATGTCCCAAGGAAACAGCTGTTGCAAAAAAATGCAGAAAGACACAAACCAAGCCAGAATCACAGAGGGTTCAACAACATACGTACTCACTCTCTCGGCCACAAAACTCCCACTTTTTGTTCGCATACCATTTTTTGTTAAGATCTGGCAGTCTAGGGGACCTTTCCGCTAGGACCACCAATGCAGAGGGGAGCATGCAGTGCACATGTAGACAACACACTGTAGGTGTAACTCTTTGCACAGAGCTTGCACTTGCAGTCATTCATTTTATCTGGCATAACTATTTAAGCAAAGATTCCTACCTAACACTAATCCGAAAGATGTTAACTTTCCCTCTTCCTTTTAATCCCAGGAGGCTGCACAACTTTTCGCTTTCGCCCTTTCTAATGGGCAAGTCTAGAAATAGTGGTATTCTAAAATTTAATTCCACTGCTGTGAAGGACACATTCTTCTTGGGGACAGTCAATCCCACAAAACAAGGCAAGAAACGAAAGAACTTGCAAAGGCATCATCTGAACACAAAAGGACGGGAGAGCAAAGCGCTCTGGGACAGAAGAGTGTGTTAGAAAATAAAATGTCAGTCAGAAAATAAAATGGGTTATGAGTTTTAAGATGTGCCAGTGAAAGGAAGGGACGGTACAACCCTCCCTGCCCCTTGATGAGTTTACTATTTACAGAGAAGAGGTCAGTGCTGGTAAAATAAAGCCATTGGGCTTATTGCTAACTAAAAGGGAAATAAACAGCTTGGTCAATAGGAAAGAGTCCAACACAGAGAGCTGTGATGTTGTAGCATTCGGCATAAGACAGGTGGCTAACTGGTACAGGAAGAAACCACAAAGCTAAATTTTTGAGGTGCTGTAACACTGGCATCACTAAAGCTAAGAAGGGTCTAAGTACCAGCTTCTTCAAGAGGGAGGCTAAAAAGGTACACCAAGGGTGATCAAATGGCCAAGAGGAACCAACAAACTACAGCCATTTTAGCCAATCCCCCCCTTTGACATGGTAGAAATCTTCAACAGGTGATCCTACCAGTCTTTGTGCCGCATGAACTGGCATCTGCCACACCATAAAGGAAGAAAAACCTTTTGCCTTCAATGGTTCATGAAAGGGTGGTAAGTATCAGATTGGACTACACAAGAATACAAGCGGCATTTAACAGAGCATGGCTGTGGCAAGATCACCTCATCATGACCTGAACCATCTGTAAGCTCTAGGAAAATAGGGGAGGGGAGAGATGAAGGAATGGTCTTGGTTAAAGCTGAATTCTCTCTGTGAGGAGGAATGAAACCTCTTTAACTCCAAGACCCAATTCTACTTCACAATGGGCATCACACTATGAAACAAGTCGTGTGAAATTAAGTCCCCTATAAATATGCCACATTTAGGATCAAAATGAAGGAAACTGAAGTATTTTTTAAAAAAAAAACCACATGCCAGTTGGAAAGGGTGAATACAGACCAGTTGTTTAGCTTTCCAAATAATATGGGCTTCAATGAAATTCACTTACAGTAGCTTAACACTAAGAAAATATCCTTATTTCCACCGGCTATAAGTTTGTAGAACTAGTTGTCATTAAGTGTAATAATGGGATAAGGATTAACAACTACTAGGTAAGATAATCAGCTCATCTAACTTTTCAAGGTAACCTGAAAGCTGTGTACTGATGAGCGGTGAGAATGATGGACCCTTTCCTTTTACTGTAGCACTATCCCTGGGCTAGGCACCAAGGGGAGGAAACTGCTAATTCCTATCTTAAGTCTTGCTTCCTTCCCACTGCCTAGTTGTGACACTAGGCTACCTTCGGATTCAGACAATTTCACTCCTGAGTAAAGCTAAGAGGGGTGGAAGAAGTACCACCCCCCCCCCAAAAAAAAACTTCAGTGAAAACTTAGTTCTGCACAGAGAGAATGCCCTGGTAGTGGGACAGAAGATTCTGCAACATTTCTCCTCCTCACCCCAGTTTGAGCTGCTCTGTGTTTTTTCCTCCTGCAAAATGCATCCTGGCTGAAGAACACGGGGACATGATGGCAAATCTTACATATGTAACATGTGAACATGGCTTCAGTGGATGGTTCTCACTCAAGTTCTTACCCCACCCCAAATTATTAGCAGAGAAATATTTTGGTATAAATGCGAATACTAAGCTTGGGGTCCAAGATGGCTCTGAATTACTAGGCAGGGTTGGGGGGGGGCAGAGATCTTACCTATATTTTTGTTAGGTAATAGAGCAAAGAAACACAAGTCATGGAGACATATTCAAAAGAACAAGGGCTAGAGCCTGAAATATTCTCCCGAGTCAGACTTTTGTCAAAACTCAAGGCTGGAAGCAGTAAAGCAGGCAACAGACAAGGCAAGAATTGCCAAAAACTGGAAGAGTCACACAACAAAAAGGCAACTCAAACTGAGAAAATCGTGGATCAGTTACGTTCAAAAGTCTGAAGAAGGCAGAAGTGTGGAGATTTATCACAAGTGTCGAGGTAGGGATGTGGTGAGGATTGCATAAGAGACTGTGCAGCAATTTCTGGAAAAAGAGAGGAACAGGAAACACAACTGAGGTATTTAAAAATACTGAATGATAAGGAGAAGCCCAGGCACTCTCCTATTTACCCAGCGCAAGGCACTCGCTGAAATTAGAAAGGCAACGTCTTAAAAACAGATCAAGAAGCATGGCTTGTGGAACTCACTTTCACATGCTGTTGTTGAGGTAAGTATAATGCAAAATACTAAACTGATATGGAAAAATTCCAGCTAGAGAAGGGCTAGCTAAGCCTACAAAGCCTGTCCTTGCGACAGGAGGGGGAATCCTGCACTGAAAGCATCTAAACACTGGAAGGCAATGGGAGAAAAACCCAGACCTTAAAAGCAAACTGGAACTAACTGGAACTAGTAGAAAACAAACTTGCTATGTATCTGCTGAAGCAGAAGGGGCTCCAGAGAGACCACTAACTACATCTTAGGATGAAGGCAGAGGTAGGCTTATACGCAGGCAGGCAAGAGAAACAGATCCTACTGTCTTAACCCCTACTCCACCCCATATATTGATTTATATATGTATGTATATATCTGAGGTATGAAGAAGTGAACATCTGGGGCTCGTGAAGATACCCTGAAGTGCCACACAGGCAGACTGACCCCAAACGAGGTTACCAAGTGCGAGTTCATAAGGACAGGGAAGAAGGGAACCTACTTCATGAGGTATTTGCTGTGATAAGAGACAGAATAGTCCAGGAAAGCAGCTTGCTGAAATGGCAAGGGAAAAAGGAAGTGGAATCCAAGCAGGAGGGAGAAAGGAAGCAGCAAACCCAGCACGCAAATGCATGATGGAGAAGCAGAAACCCAGGGGCAACTGGGAAGCACCAATGGGCCCAGTTCATCAACTTGCCTTGGAAGACAAAGCACGCAAGGACCCTGAACTGTCGCAGAAGAAGCAGGCGGCAACCCGGAGAGCCACTGCACTCTTTGCATGTCCCCACCCTTTGGTTTACTGTACGGGTGCAAGATCGCAGAAAATACTACGAAGCAGCCCTCATTTTAACTGGGTAACACATTATTGGAACACAGGGGAAATGCTAGGAACTGGCTGTGCAAGAGGGGGGGGGGACAGAAAAGCCCAGGGGGTCTTACAAAGGAATGCAAGGTCCCAAGGAGACAAAAGAGCACAGGAAGTTTTGGGAAGCAGACCCATAGCGCAGGAACAAGGGTACGAAGGCATATTGAGAACACAACACAGCTGGGTCAAAGTTGCCAGCCACAAATGCTACCAAACTTCCTTCAAGAGGCAAGTGGCACAAGTCTTGCTGAGCCACTGGGAGAGCAAGACTGTGGCCCTATTCCTTTGGGCAAAGGAACGGCTTGGGCAAGCCCACTCCAATGCCTATGAGGCTGAAATATTGAGTTCTGTGGCTACTGCAAAGCACAGACCAATGGCTTCCTCCAACAAGCACTGGGGTGAGGTAGAAGGAAGCTTCTTCTCAGGACTTGTTGCTGCTGGGCTGAAGCGTTGGCTTCTCTCAGCAAGCTCCTTTGTGCTTCAAAGCCAAGGACCAAGTGTCAATTGCAAGGCATTGTGGCAGACCTCAGTGCTGAACTTAAGTAAGCCACAGAAGTGGAGAGAAGCCCTCAAGCAACGAGCTTCCATTAACAGGTGAGGCCGTGGTCCACTCCCCTCCATCCCTGCGTATGCTTTGGGAAAGAGTGCTCACAAACACAGAAAAACAAGCCGGGCTGTTTGGGCTGCAGGACCCTTCTGACCCACGCTGAGATTTAAGGGAACATGACCTACAGGGCAGTCAGCTAAATTGGCAAAAGCAATCCATAGTCAGTTTTGCTTTCCCCACAGGGGAAGAAATGGAAGTAGTGAAGTGAAATCAGGGAGACCCGATTCCATTGTGTAAACAGTGTGCGAGCTGCGCCAGAAACAAGGACGGTGTTCCTGGCACTTCCTGATTTGCAATGGTGGGGGTGATGGGTGGGTGGGAAGACTTTTTACGGGTGCGTAAACACGATTCGGTTGGAATGAGTCTTAATGACGCGGCTCTGAAGAAAGGAAGTGTTGACTCTGCACGCACTCAGCACTGTGTGGGCGCAACCAGCAGAGGTGCTGTGGGAAGGGCAGCGGGCGACAACAGGCTCTTCCACCCTCGACTGAGGCGCTGAAATGCAGAAGAAATGTTGTGCCCTAATGTGAGGCAGACCCCCGATTCAATCACCTCCTAAAGTGGAATGAGGACGGAAGCCCCAAGGAAGGTCAGTGTGATGCTTGATTTACCAAACAAACAAGGTTGGGGAAATACCTGAATTTCTATTTGCTGCAACCTACACACTGTCTGGGACTGAGGCGCACATCAAAGTCCGCGTGGCAGTTCCAGTCCACGCAGGCACTCCTCCCCTCAAGCCTTCCCAGGTAGGAAGGAGAACAAATCCGGGCACCTTTGCCGTACCCAATCCACACGCCGAAGGGAAGTCCCGTTCTTTCCCCGGCTGCCTCACTGGAACGCTTGGTGAAAACGTGGCAAGGTGGTTGCACCCAAGCCAGGAGAGAAGATGGAGGGCAGCGAGTGAAGTGCTCCGAAGCCAAGGGAGGTCGCAGCTCCTGGCGCCTCTTGCGGTGGCAAAGTGGTGAGGAGTGACTGGGTCTCTCCCTGTGAGTAGCCCATGACCAGACCCGCCGAGGACACGGGAGGGTTGCATGACGGGAGGTTCAAGGGGAGGAAGCCCAGGAGATGGGAGAAGTCCATGTTAGCAGCACAGAGAGCCTCAGAAAGCAGAGCGGGGCTCTTGGAGAGCAGAGTCTCCTCCAGGGTGATAGGCTGAGGAGAGGACGAGGATGGCTCACCAGGCACCAGGGACAGGCCTCCAGGGAGCTCTGCCAAACAGCTGTCCACCTCTGTTTTGGGGAGCTTGTCAGGCAAGTATGAGGTAGATCCAAGCTGGTACTTTGGGGGAGGTTGTGGTGGGGAGGAGGACTCCAGGGGGTAGCTCATTCCCATTGGCAGAGGGTTGGGGACTAAAGAATGGGGCATTCCTGAGCTGGGCATGGTGGGGACATGTGCCCCATACATGCCCATTGGCAGCATCCCAGGGAAGCTCTTACTGTTCATCACATCCCGGGATGCCATGCACAAGACGGGGCTCAGTTCCTCTTTCACTGCAACGGCTGAGCTGCAGCTGAGCAGGCCTAGCATGTCCACTGGCTCCGTCTTGATCTTCAGCAGTTCTTGGGAGTGGCTCTTCTTCATGTGTCTGGTCAGGTGGTCTTTGCGGCCAAATCGCTGGGCGCAGTACTGGCACAGGAAGTCCTTCCGGCCCGTGTGCACGACCAGGTGCCTCCTCACATCTTTGCGAGTGTAGAAGCGGCGGTCGCAGTGGTCGCACGGGTGCTTCTTCTCCTTCACGCTGCCCGAGGGCCTCCGGGAGTGGGCCTTGAGGTGCTCCAGCAGGACTTGGGTGCTCTCAAACATCTGCAAGCACACTTTGCAGCTGAGATCACCACTGGCGGCAGCATGCATGGCCAGGTGGCGCCGGTAGCCGAGCTTGGTGTTGTAGTTCTTGCCGCACTCTGGGCAGTGGAGAGCTTCTTTGTTGGGGTCATGTGTCTGCAGGTGGTTGCGAAGGTGGTCCTTGCGGTGGAACATCTTCTCACAGTACATGCATTGGTGGGGCTTCTGGGCAGAATGGGTGGCCAAGTGCCTTGCGGGGGAAAGAAGCACAGGTTATAAGCAGCTTACTTGTGTCCCCGCCCCCGCCCCCACCACAAAAGCTGGGCAGGGTAGCTTGGGCAAGGAGATTCTCCTCTGCCCGGTTTTAAGAGTTATAGGAGTGAAGGAGAGCAAAGAATTTGACATTTGCCACACCCATCCGCACATCTTACACCATTCAGATCATAAATGGGACCTGGGGGGAGAATGCTATGGAGGCTTGTGTGGCGAGGTTTGTTGCCTTTCACCAGCAGCCCCAAACTTTTCATCTATGGCCGCATAGTGTAAGTTATCTTTCCTACGCTTGGGAAACACTGCTCTAAAACAAACCTGTTCCATGGCCAAGTTTGAACCTGAGGCTGTTCCGTCCTAGCCCAACCCTCTAACCCAGGGGTGTCCAAACTTTTTTCAGAAAGGGCTAGATTTGATGAAGTGAACATGCATGAGGGCCGACCAAAGTTTTTGACCTTTTAGGGTTGAAGTTGTTGAGCTTCTTTTTGCAGTTTGCCCAAGGTGATAAACTGCAGCAGGGGCTGGATTAAACTGACCGTCGAGCCAAATTAGGCCCCCGGGCCGGACTTTGAACATGCCTGCTCCAACCCATCCTCCCTACATACCTGTAGAGCTTGTACTTGGAAGCAAAGGCCTTGCCACAGTGCACTTGAGGGCAGCCGTACGGTCTCTGCTCTGGGTTTGCTCTCAGCTTATCCACACTGGGGAAGGAGGCTCCTGATGGTTCGTGCTGGCATTTCCCTTGGCTCTCGCTTTCTCGGCCCTTGGGGCGGGGGACTAGTTTCCAGCCCGTCTCCTCCTCCTCCTGCTTTGCATCTTGAATCCAGTTGGGGACGCTGGTGAAGAATGCGGTCATGGCAGGCCTAGCAGAGGAGGGCCAAATGAAGCAGAAGTCCTGCCCATGGGCATCTCACTGGTATAGCCACACCCACTGACAATTTTCAAAAGTTTCAGCAAGAAGAGGTTGCTACCTGGAATGATGAATTGCGTGATTAAGGGAAGTGAATGGACAGGTACACAGAGATGGTGGGACAAGACTCCAAATTTTAAATCTACTTTTAGGCACCAGCCCTATTCTGAGTACAGGAGAAGATTTAGATTCCTAGATGTCAACGTCAACCTTTAAAGAGCACTTGTGACTTGTTTTCAGTTTCAATGTTTAAAGAAGAGATTATTACCACAATCTTAAATGCTAATGCGAGTGTATAATTATTGCAGCAACAGTGGAAATCTGTCTGCATTAAAATAAAAAAGGCTCAGGACACAGTCCAGCTCATCTTGAGGTTTCATTTCTGACACAGTTTATCTTGGATTCAATGTATGACACTCCTTTTACTTTTGCAAATGCCTGATAAAGGAGATGGCATTTAGCTTACCCAACACTTACCCACTGAACTAGTACACTGCTTTAATCAGGTGAGCTGCATGATGTAAGGGCAGGGGTGGGAACCTTTTCCAGTCTCAGGGACGCCTTGCCTTCTGGGCAACCTTCAGGAGGCAAAAGTGGAGAGAGCAACTCATGTAACTTTTACCTTTGTACATTGGGCTAGTTGCTGCACCCCCCTCTCACACTTCTTTATATGCTCTACCTAGGCCAGCAAGAGGCATAGCCATCCAGGCAAAGCAGTGAGTGTGTGTGGGGGGGGAGCAGGACCAGTAAATTCCCACTCTGCTATAAGGCCTGGAATACTCCCACTTGGGCGATGGAAACTACATCGTTACAATCCAAATTCCAGAAGTGTCGGGGCTGACCTTTCAAAAGTATCTTGCCTGCACTACCCCATTCCTTTGTTGATCTTCTAAATACAGACGCCACTTTTTCTTTTTTTTTTTGCCATATAATTTTTATTGATATAGAAAAAAAAAGACAAGGGAAAAAAAAAAAAAAAGGGAAAGAAAAAAAATAAAATTTTTCCATAGGTTTTCCATTCATCATTTTCAAATCACATATTCAATTTGTCGAACTCCCCTCAACTCGTCTGAAGTCTTCCATAATTGTTTTCTTAGCTACACATTTCTTGATTTCTCTATCACCCTTCAATATCTATTAATTCCTCATTTATCTTCTTGTGATATTCATTTTTTTTCACAAAGCCTCTTTGAAACATACTAGCGTTGTATTCTCCTCACATACAGTTTTCAAATACTCTCTAAATTTTCCCCAATCCTCCAAAAACTTATGATCTTTTTGAAATCTAATTTTTCCAGTTAGTTTGTCCAGTTCCGAATATTCCGTTAATTTTGTTCTCCAGTCTTCCAAAGTCGGTATTTGTTCTTGTTTCCACCGTTGAGCTATCAACATCCTCGCTGCTGTTATAGCGTATTGAAAGAGCTTAAAGTCCTTTCTGTTTATCTCCTTTTTAGTTATGCCTAGTAAAAAGGTCTCTGGTCTCTTTACAAAACTATACCTTAACATTTTTTTTAATTCATTATATATTTTTTCCCAAAACCCCTTCACTATTTTGCATTCCCACCACATATGCATAAACGTACCCTCTCTCTCTCTGCATCTCCAGCATTTATTACAGATCTTATACATCTTTGCCAGTTTAACCGGCGTTAGGTACCATCTATATACCATTTTCATGGTATTTTCTTTCAGTGTAATACATGCTGTGTACCTCAAATTTTCATTCCATATCTTATACCACTCTTCCAATTCTATGTTGTATCCTAAGTCTCTCGCCCAATGGATCATTACCTCCTTCACTTCCTCATCCATCGTATGCCATTCTAGTAACATTTTATACATCTTGGATATGATTTTACAATCGTTGTTAACCACCTCTGTTTGAAACTTCGACTCTCTTTCATTATATCCGTTTTCCTTCAGCTCTTTTTTAAACATATTCGATATCTGATGGTAATGCAACCAATCATACACGTGTTCTTTTACCTGTTCATATGGCTTTACTTTCCAATTCTCCCCTTCCTTCATCACCAACTCTCCATAAGTAATCCAATTACTTCTCATATTAATTTTCTTTACTCCTATAGCCTCTAATGGAGATAACCAATGTGGTACACCCCTTTCCAATATATTCTTATATCTGTCCCATACCTCAATTAACGATTTTCGAAATATATGATTTTCAAATGATTTATGCCCTTTCTTCTTCTCTTGCCATAAGTAAGCGTGCCACCCGAATCCTAAATCAAATCCTTCTAGATCCAGTAATTTCGTATTTTTGAGTTTCACCCAATCTCTTATCCAACAGAGACATGATGCCTCGTAGTATATTTTCATATCTGGCAGGGCAAATCCCCCTCTTTCTTTTGTGTCTATTAACAACTTATGTTTAATCCTCGGTTTTTTGCCCTGCCAGATATATCTCGATATCGCTCTTTGCCATTCTTTAAAGTTTTTAACACCTCTTAATACTGGGATCATCTGAAATAAGAATAACATCCGCGGTAGTACGCACATCTTAATCATTGCTATTCTGCCCCAGAAGGATAGTTTTAACCTACTCCATCCTTCTAAATCTTTTTTAATTCTATTCCATACCGGGACATAATTATTCTGGAACAGATCAATGTTCTTTGATGTTAGCCACACTCCCAAATATTTAACCTTTTTAACGATTTCTATTCCTAAATCCTGTTGTAACACCTCCATCATTCTTTGATCCATATTTTTGGTTAAAATCTTAGTTTTCTTCTTATTTAGAACCAAACCCGCCACTTCGCCAAATGCTTCAATTTCTTTTAGCACTTCCGCTGCATTACTCAATGGATCTTCCACCGTTATTACCACATCATCGGCAAAGGCTTTGATCTTATATTCATTTCTACCCACTCTCACTCCTTTTATTCTTTCATTATTCCTAATTGAGTTCAAAAGAGTTTCTAAGACCATTATAAACAACAGAGGTGAGAGGGGACAGCCCTGTCTTGTGCCTTTTGATATTTTAATCTCCTCCGTTATTACATTATTTATTATCAACTTTGCTCTTTGATCTTTATATATCGCCTTTATACCATTGAGGAAGTCATTCCCCATCTCCATATATTCCAAATTTTTCAACATGAAGTCCCATATTATGTTGTCAAATGCCTTTTCGGCATCCACAAACATTAGCATTGCTCGCTTCTCATTCCTAGCTGACAGAAGTTCTAGAATATTTATTATTTTTCTCATATTATCTCTCATCTGCCTGCCAGGAAGGAAGCCTGCTTGGTCCTCATGTATGATTTCCTGTAAGACCTTTTTTAATCTCCTAGCCATTACCCCTGTAAAAATTTTGTAGTCTACATTCAGTAAAGAAATCGGTCTATAATTCTTCACCTGTGTTGGGTCTGCCTCCTCTTTTGGGATAAAGGTTATAAATGCTTCCTTCCAGGTCTCTGGTAGCTCTTTCTCTTTTAATATCTTATTCATTACTTCTTTTAACGGAAGCATCAGCGTTTGTCTTAACTCTTTATAATACCTTGCTGTGAAACCATCTGGGCCCGGCGCTTTCCCATTCTTCAAATCGTTTATCACCACCTTAATCTCTTCACTCTCAATCGGAGCATTCAAGCTCCCCCTTGCTTCCACCGAGATCTTTTGTACCTCTTTCTCCTTCAGATACCTCTCTATTTTCCTCAGATTATTCTTTTCCTTGTTTCTATATAGTTGACTATAAAAGTCCAGAAATCCTTTTCTTATACCTTTTGGGCTAATTATTTCTTCTTCTTTTACTTTAATTTTATATATCATCCTTTGTTCTTTCCTCTTCTTAATTTGCCACGCAAGCCATTTTCCTGATTTATTTGCAAATTCAAAACTCTTCTGTTTTAGATTTTTAATGTGCCATTCTATCTCCTTATTAATTATCATTGCAAATTGTGTTTGCAGGGCCTTTATACTCTGTCTAATTTTTAAGTTGTTTGGTTTCTTAATTAGTTTCTGTTCGTATTCCATAATTTGTTTTAAAATTTCGTTCTTAGTTTTCTCCCTATTCTTTTTTTTATTGAGTTTTGTTGAATACAAAACCCTCTCATTACCGCCTTCCCTGCATCCCACACTGTACTTATTCTCGTCCCCTTATTGCAGTTGTCCATAAAGTATTCACTCAGCTTTTTCTGGGCTTCCTGTGTAAATTTTTGATCATCAAATAGATAATCATTTAATCTCCATCTAAATGTTTTTTCTACAAAACCTTTAATTTCTAGTCTAATCGGATTATGGTCTGAAATTACTTTTGGTTCAATTTCCACCTGGAGAGTTCTTGGAACCAGTTCACCTGAAACCCAGATTTGATCAATTCTTGATAACGACTCGTTCGGGTCAGAATAAAATGTAAATTGTTTACCCAGTGGGTTTCTTAACCTCCAGATATCTATTAAATTGCAACTCTTGACCAACTCGAAAAATGTTTTAGGTAGTTTCCCTTCTTTTACTCCACCCTCCCTTAATCTATCCATTTCTAATGAAACTACCCCGTTCATATCCCCCATCAAAATTATCTTTTGGTCCGCATATTCCAACAGTCTCTCTTCCAAGTTTTCATAGAACTCAGTTTTATTTCCATTGGGGGCGTAAATCCCAACAATTATTATTTTTTCACCTTGCCAATTTATCTGAACCCCCAAAATTCTCCCTTCTTCATCTTTAAACATTTGTTGAGTTTCTAAATTACTTTTTATATACATAATCACCCCCCTTTTCTTATCCTTATCTGAGGAAATAAATTCATTCCCCAGTCTTTTGTTTATCAAGATCTTCCTATGCCTCCTTGCCACGTGTGTCTCCTGCAAGCAGATTACGTCTAACTTTTTCCTCTTTAGAAACTGTTCCACCTTATTCCGTTTTTTTTTATCGTTCAGTCCGTTAATATTCCAACTCCATAGTTTTAGTGTCATTTTGCTTCTTGTTAATAAAATATCTCTTTCCAGTTTTTAATTATTTGATTTATAGTCTTCCCTCTTCTTCCTCCCTATCCTCCTCCTCCTCTTCTTCCTCTTCCTCATCCAATTCTTCTCCAACTTTTCTCCACTGTCTCCCAGCCTGTTGTCCTTTTACTTCCACTCCCCCCGTTGCACCTTTAATTTCCTCCTCCCCCTCTGTCAATAGTTCTTTATATTTCCTTTGAAATTTACCTATTTCTTCCGTGCTGGTCAGTCTGTGTCTTTTATTTTTGTAAGTGAAAGATATCCCTTCCGGGAACTCCCATCTGAACTCTATATTATTCTTTTTAAGAATCTGTGCCTGTCTTTTGTAAGGGTCTCTCCGTTTTAATAATCTGACTGGAATGTCTTTGAATATAATTATATAACTTCCATCAATAGATAATCTTTTTTCTCTATTTTTTTGAAGTACCAAATTTCTCATATCCCTATCCTTAAATGTTATAAGACAATCCGCTGGATATTTCTTTGGTTTAGTTGTCCTCACTTTCATTCTGAAAACATTCTGTACAGTATTTGCCACTTCCTCTACTTGAAGCTCCAGCCATTGTGCTAATTCGTCCACCACCTTTTGCCTAATGTTTTCTCCTTGATTCTCTACTATCCCCCTTAACCTTAAGTTAACTTCCCGTTGCCGGAGTTCGTTCATGGAGATGGCATCCCACAATTCTTCCTGAACCCTATTAGTTTCCAATAAACCTGCCCTAATTTTGTCCTCTTCTCGCTTCAAATCTTTCAAATCCAGTTTCGTCCTTTTCATTCCTTCCTCTAACACATGGGTTCTTTTGGATACTTCTTTAATTTGTCCCTTCAGTTCGTTTACTGTCTCATCTATTTTCTTATCCACATTCCCGATCTTTAACTCAACCTGCTCTATCTTTGTTTCCAAATTCTTTTCACTTTGTCTGATATCTGCGAACATCCTTAATATCTCCGATCTAAAATCCGATTCTTGCTTTGACCCCTTTCTCTCTGCCGGAGTCCCCCCATTCCCCCCTTTTTTTGGCACATGGGACATTTTAGACTACAATATCTTGTTTCCCCAACTCAATAGAATAATAATAATATATTGGTAGCCTGTACGAAATCCCCCTTTCCTCCACTAAATCAAAAAGAGAAAAGGAGGGGTTAACAGAAAGCTAGAATTGGGTGATTGAGTTATAATTCTTCTCTGGACACTTTTCTAAATTAAATTATAATCTTCAAACATCACAGAGCCCCAACCTCGGTGGATCCTAAAATTTTTACCAAAAATCCCGAGAGCCCCCCAGCAGTCTTAATCTATACAATAGTCAATTATTTGGTTGTAATGTTCCAATATCCTATTTGACCCAATAGATGATTCTTAATTCTTCTTGCCCCAGTTGGGCTATTCCTTGTGAATTTGTCTATGCAATCAGCATTCTCTTGGTCTTCTTGCCCACTCTCGGGCTAGATCCCCAGGATTTCCGAAATTCTCAAATCAGTCTAAAAATGTCACAATAGCAAGAGGAAGCAAAAGAGAAAGAGGCAAAAAGAAAAAACAAACAAACTGTAGTTTCACCCCTTTCCACCAGGGGTCCGTCCCCGGCACGTGACAAACTTAATATCCAATTAGTTTCTAAATTTTAATTAGGGAAAGTTTTCCAACGTTTCCAAAGTTTCCCCAATCCCTTCCAAGATAGGAAGGAACGAAGGCTCAAAAGTCATTAACAGAAAAAACAGAGCCAAATACCAAATAATTTCTTTTTCTTCCTCCAAAACACCTTCTTCTTCTTCCTCCAAAACACATCAACTGCGGCTAAATAATGCTCTCCGTAATGGAGACCGGGCGTTGGCTTAATGAGATCTCCTGACGCGGAACTTCCACAGTCCAAACTGAAATGCAGTTGAGCTCCTCTCTACCATCCAACGAAGGTTTGGGAAACTCAAAAAGGATAACTCAATATTGTCGCTTTGCTCCCCTCCACCTTTCTCCTTTGCCAATTAGTTTAACTCCCCGCTGTAAACAGCAGCAAGCAGCAGCAAACGGCAAACCTAATGGAGAGGGAGTAGACCATTCACCGCCAGCGTCCCACATACGTTACTCCGCCTTGTTTAGTTTCCTGCGTCCTTAATGACTCCCGATAAAGAGTTGAGCTCTTAATTAACTTCCTTCTTTTCAAGTCTTTCCTTAAGTACTTTTCTCAAATAGTCCCCACTCTTGTTTAGACTCGAATCTATTTTCCCGGAGAATCCAGCGTTTCTCCTGCAAGCTCGGGGCTTCACTTTTCCGGAGGCAGTTATGGCTTCCCTCAGCCTGTTTCTCCCCCCCGCCGTACTCTTCGCTCCAGCAAGCTGGAGTTACCTGACGGCCAGGAAGGCCACGTTCGGCTGCGCGGGATCCAATGTGTCTGGACGCCCACCAGACACTTTTCAGGGGGCCACTGCGCCCTGTGGCACCCCTATTTTCCTCCAGAAAGTTCGGGATTCTCCGCAGTGAAGAAATCCCCGCCTGCGTCGGAATCGCGCTGAACCGGAAGTCCCTACAGACGCCACTTTTTCAATTGCTATTGGGAAAATGTCTTTTGGGATGAGACGAGTGATCTGGGAGCACCAGCCCCATAGCAATGGAAGCCAAGGAGGTGGGGGGAAATACCTGATAACTGCTCAGCTGGTAAGACCACATGAACACTTTCTACAGCAGCTCTGAGATTTCTGAAGTATGTTAAGAACAAAAAAGTCACAGCACCTTAATGTCCTCATCTTGGCCTACTAGATACGTAATTATTGGTTACATTTTACATCTGGGAAACTGAAGAATGCCCTTGTTTCTGTTTTGTCATTTACATTGTTAAATTTCAAATGCCTTTTGGGAAAGATTGGGCTACCGTACACTGTAAAGCACCACAACAGTGATGGTCCTATGTAAACATCACATCATTTTCAGAAGATGGTTGAGTCAGAGTTCTTCATTGTACATGCCCTGGCACCTCTCAGTTGCTTTCTCATACTAAAATTACGCCCCCCCCAACCAGCTTCAAAAGGAGGGCCACTGAAACGAAACAGCTTAGAAGCCCCAACCTTCTGACTATAGCCTCATCCCTGCCATTTCACTTAATTCATAAAGCTTACTGTTTGATCCTTGTTCAAGTGACGTTCCCTACTCGCGTCACCTGCCGGAGGGATGCCAAGATTTATTTTTAATGTGATTGTTGTACTTGCACATCTGCCTGGGAATTTGGCAAGCCAACAGGGCAGGCTGCCATTCTGCTGGGGCCAAGTGTTTCCATCCAAGTAGGTCAAATCAGGACAAGGCCATGTGACCTTCTCAGGGAAGGTGGGCACAAAGCCAGGGCTCCAGCACTTTTCTCCTCTCATGCCCTTCCCTCTCCAGGCAGAAAAGAAACTGCCCATCAGCACTCTGGACAGTGAGCATGCAGAACCAACGGAAAGCCTTCTGCACATAGCCAAGGGCTCAAGTAAGACCTGAGCGGCTAAAATGCTGTTTGTGTGGCTGAGGTACATTGCTTCTACTGCATCCAAGACTCAGTTAACCCTCTTTGAATAAACAGGTGCAGAAAGTGCTTAACCTAGTTTTATGGAAGAAGTGAGGATTGAAGGGGGAGAACAGGGCAAGCAGAGTTCACAGCGCTAAAATCCCATGCACTCCTCTACTACGGGAAGCTCCAAGTTTTTCACGTTTATTTTAAGGGGAGAGAAACTATGGAGTTCTCTGTGTATTTTCTCTCTTGGCAACGGAAAATGGGAGTCAGCCCCATTCCAAGCCATGATTACTGTCTCAAATGGTCTGCTCTGATTGGCAGCAGCAGCTTAGGGGCAGAAAAGGTCTTTCCCAAGACCTCCCACCAGATCCTTTTCACGCCAGAGGTTGATCCTGGAGCCTCCTGCATGCCAAGTACCCGCAGCGACACCGCTGACCCTTCCCTCCAAAAGGCACAGAGGCTGGTGTCTTCCTAGCTACGACCCCCCCCCCCCACCACTCTGCCGTTCTTCAGCCCCAGGGCTCCTTCCTCCAGTCCCGTCCCCGCTTCCACCTGCAACGAAGCAGAGCTGCACCTGCTCTTCCTGCCCGCCCGTTTCCCACCTTAGGTCTGGAAGCTCCTCGGGGCAGGGAACTGACCTTTGTTGTTGTTGTTGTGGCTCTGTAAACGCGCGCACGGCGCTACTGGAATATTATGGCCTATCTGAGGAGAGGGAGGGTGTCCCTAACATTGGAGGGGGGGGTTTCTTATGCTGGCGCCCCGAACTCCATTAACCCCCCCCCCACGCCACCCCCGCGCATGCGTACTTTCGAGAAACCGTGTCCCGTCCCCCGCCACTAATACACAACCCCCCAAGGCCGCTCGCTCACCCCCACCCCGCGAGTCGGTCCCCTCCGCTGGCTCGTCCCGGCTGGAGGAAAAGGCGAGGAAGAAGACGACGACGAAGGCGGGCCCAGCTCTTGTTGTGGTAACTGAGCGGGCGGCGGAGGCCCCATGACCGGAGGCTGCGGGGAAGAGGAACCGCTCCGTGAGGAGAAGGAGGCGGCGGCGGCGGCGGCTGAGGGGACTGAGGCGGCGGCGGTTCGTTCGCCTTTATTTTCCTCTCGCGGGCTCGCTCGCGCCCCTCAAGGCCTCCATGGCGCCACATCCGGCCCAGACCGGAAGCCGCCTCGGCCCGGCCGCTCTGCCCTCACGAGCGCCGCCGCGGGGCCTGCCGGGAAAAGGGGCCGGTCGCCATGGAGACGGGCGCGGCCTAGCCTGGCCTAGCGAGGCAGCTTCTCTCCCGCTAAACTCTACGAGCCGAAGCCGCTTCTTCCAAGCCGGAGGAAGAGACGGAGGGAGGCATGGCTGTTCCCGGGAAGGAGCCGGCCGGCGTCGCGGGCCTGCAGGTGCTGCTCGTCCTGTTCCACCTGGGCAGCGGAGGCGAAGGCGCCTGGGACCCGTCAGGATACTTACTCTACTGCCCCTGCATGGGTGAGGCGGCGGCGGGGGGGCGCCTCCATTCTTCCCCTCCCAGGGCGCCACTCGGGTCCTCACCGTATCCTCTCCCCCCCCCTTTCCTCCTTCCTCTCGCAGGCCGTGGCTCTGCAGGCCGGGGGCTCTGAGGGGCCTTCCCGGTGCCGTTGGACTACAACTCCCGTCATGCCTCTCGGCGGACCGCGCTAGCTGCTGGGAGTGGAAGTCCAGCCGTACCTGTTTTTTTCAGAACTTACTCAAAATCAAGCAAATATTTAAAGTGGAGATGGAGTATTAACCACACTTGCTGTCACTGAGAATATACGTTAAGGTTCACTTGGGGGTTTGTTTGTTTGTTTTGCTGCATGCAGGGATGTAAAGGGGCAGCTAATGGATAATCATTTTATCAAATTCTGGAGGGTGTTAACTAGAGTTTAACTGAGAACAAAGCACAGCAATAGGGGCACATCTCATGCAGAGAGTGGGAAACCGGTTTTGGAAAACTGAATTGAATTGAATTAATTTGGCAATGAAAATCAGTAAATCAGTAAAAATAATCGGCAGTGAAGTCCAGTCATACCTGGAGGCCTCAGATTCACATCTTGACTACTGCAATGCGCTCTATGTGGGGCTACCTTTGAATGTGACCTGGAAACTACAACTAATCCAGAATGCGGCAGCTGGACTGGTGACTGGGGGCGGCCACCGAGTCCACATAACACTGGTCTTGAAAGACCTACATTGGCTCCCAATACGTTTCCGAGCACAATTCAAAGTGTTGGTGCTGACCTTTAAAGCCCTAAACGGCTTCGGCCCAGTATACCTGAAGGAGCGTCTCCACCCCCATCGTTCTGCCCCGACACTGAGGTCCAGCTCCGAGGGCCTTCTGGCGGTTCCCTCACTGCGAGAAGCCAAGTTACAGGGAACCAGGCAGAGGGCCTTCTCGGTAGTGGCACCTGCCCTATGGAACGCCCTCCCACCAGATGTCAAAGAGAACAACAACTACCAGACTTTTAGAAGACATCTGAAGGCAGCCCTGTTTAGGGAAGCTTTTAATGTTTGATGCATTACTGTATTTAGTAATTTAGCCAGATGGGCAGGGTATAAATAATAAATTATTATTATTATTATTATTATTATTATTATTATTATTATTATTATTATTTCTCCTCTATTCCTTTTACCTTTGTGTAAAAAAACCCCAAACCAATAACCAACATGTCGTTTCTTCTGCTTTGCTTTTTTGTAACTTGGGATGCAGCTTCCTTGGATTGCAAACCAAGAGTCCTTCCCAGGCCTCTATGGCCTTTTAAATTGTATGTGTGGAAGGCTGTTATGGTTTAGTTTATTATATTATGTATTTTTTGTGTTTTTAATACTGTAAACTGCCCTGTGGTCCTTGGATGAAGGGTGGCATCTAAAATTAATTCATATTAATGATAATATTGGGGATCAAACCTGGGGCCTTGTGCATGCAAAACAGGTGCTCTGCAGTCGAGTTATGGCCTTTTACAAGGCTGTTTCCCCCTGTCCGTCAGATGATGGCTCAGAGGGACAAGTTCATTCCTGCTGGGTGCTGCTGCACAAGTGTGTTTTCCACAGGGCAAAGCAGACCTGTGCTGCCAGCAGGCTTGAACCTTCTGCTCATCATTTGGTGAGCAGAGAGTTCCATCCTGCTGGGTGCTGCTTCACCAGCATGTTCCTGGTGGGGCTGCTGCCCTGTAGGTTATTGTTAGGTTGCTGCATGCTACTATTGCATTATAGGTTAGGGAGTGACCTGCTTGTGGTTCTTGTTCAACCTGCGGTGTGTTGGACTCCTATGTAATGGTTCCTCTTCTCTGCAGTGGAAGATAAATGTTAAAAGTCAAGAAAATAATACAATGGACTTAAAGTGTGTGTGTGTGTGAGAGAGAGAGAGAGAGAGAGAGAAAGAGAGAGAGAGAGAGAGAGTGATTTAAAGACTGCTAAACTATTGTATGCCCCCTGGGCAAGCTTTCAATTAAAGTGACTGCAACTGTGATTTTTATTTCAGCTTTGTAAATAGCCACTTGATTATTCGCTATGGGTATAATTTGCCTCCAGGTTATCAGACATCTCATTGCCACCTTCCTTGATACCACTTTCTGACAGCTTTCCAAATAAATCCACAGAGGTCAGAAGTCTTGCTATCCAAGTATACTTTCTTCTGTTAGTCCTTTGTGCAATAAATTTCTTTTGTAAAAGTTTCCTTTCTTGTTATTTGGAAGTAATTATTGGTTGCCGTTGATTACTAGGGCTTTTTTATGGGGGGAGAGGACTTCTGCAAGATTCTGTGGGTTGGGAATAGTTCCAGAGTCCTAACATTTATGCGACTTGCCTTATGCTTAAGCTTTGTGAATAATTCAACATAATGAAGGAAGATCTGCAGCATTTTGATTTTGGCAGCCATGTAGTTCTTCAGTATGAAGTTGCCCTAGGCTTGTTGCTCTGGTGACTAAGAAACAGGTCTTTATGTTCTATTTCAAGGGAGATTTGGGAACCAAGCAGACCATTTTCTGGGTTCTTTGGCGTTTGCTAAAATGGTGAATCGGACCTTAGCTGTGCCCCCCTGGATTGAGTACCGGTATCACAGGCCTCCCTACACAAATGTAAGTAGTTCTGAGAACTTCTGAGGTCTATTTGGGTTCTGTGCTTTTGGAATGCTAAGTATTTTCCCAAAGCCACACATTGTGGTGTAGTGGTTAAGAGCGGTAGTCACGTAATCTGGGTAACCGGGTTCGCGTCTCCGCTCCTCCACATGCAGCTGCTGGGTGACCTTGGGCCAGTCACACTTCTCTGAAGTCTCTCAGCCCCACTCACCTCACAGAGTGTTTGTTGTGGGGGAGGAAGGGAAAGGAGATTGTTAGCCGCTTTGAGACTCCTGAAGGGGAGTGAAAGGCGGGATATCAAATCCAAACTCTTCTTCTCTTCATAAGCAGGCGCAGTGAATAGGTCCTTGGAACAGATGAGTTAATTCTGCTGGTGTTGGGTGCTATCTACATTTTGAATACTTTGTACAAGCAAAATACATATATATATATATATATATATATATATATATATATATATATATGCAGGTTTTGGTGTCCTCGGGTATCTTCCCGTGTAAAAGTTGGGGTGTCTAGGCGACGTTTCGACGAGGTCTCACTCGTCATCTTCAGGCTGGTGCTTTCGGCTTCTTGTTACTGGAACAGAGCAGGATCTCAGTGTTTGAGTTCCTATAAATACTGTTGAGGAGGTGTGGCCTCCAATGTTCTGGGCAGAGAGGAAGTTCCCAGGCTAGTGTGCCTTTTCTTCTTTTGTTCCTTAATTGCTTGAGGGATATCTTGAGTGATTTCTTGAGTGATATCCTGAGTACCACTTAGGTGGGTCATTAGGTGTGGATTAGTTGCTAAAGCCTTTGTGTCTTGACCTCTTGAACTTTGTGAAGAGTTTTTCTGAGAAGATGGGTGTACTACATTTAGTTGTGCTCTGGCTTGGCTTCGTGTATAGGGGCGAGCTGTGGTTTTGTGGCCTGTGCCAGCCAGATCTGTGTAGGGATTGCAGGGGGGTGCAGCATCCGGAGGTGCCACCATGGTTTGGCTACTGGATGGTGTCTGTAATTTATCTGTGGAGAGGGTCTGGGTTTGGGATTTTGCTAATTTTATCTGTAGTGTCCTTATATCAAGGGCACTACAGATAAAATTAGCAAAATCCTCCATAAACACAATATCAAAACAGCCTTTTGCGCCAACCAAAAAATAGCCAATATCCTCAGAAACCCCAAGGATAAAATCCAGTTGGAAAACCAAGGGGTCTATGAAATACCCTGCAAAGTCTGCCCAGCCACGTACATTGGACAAACAAACAGACGAATAAATGCACGTATCGCAGAACACAAGAATGCCGTCAAAAAAGAAGAAGAAACTTCCTCTCTCTTCCAACACATGAAAGAAACAGGACACGAAATTAATTTTGCAGATTCCAAATTGCTCTCTAACATGGAACATCACCACAAGAGAATAATCATGGAAGCCATCGAGATAGAGAAACACCCTCACAACATGAACAAGCGTGACGACACATCCCGCTTGCCAGACATCTGGAAATTAGCCCTCCCCACAAAAACTGACACCAGATCCAGAGGCACACAGAACGCCATCACCAATCAACCACACCAGACCCAAACCCAGACCCTCTCCACAGATAAATTACAGACACCATCCAGTAGCCAAACCATGGTGGCACCTCCGGATGCTGCACCCCCCTGCAATCCCTACACAGATCTGGCTGGCACAGGCCACAAAACCACAGCTCGCCCCTATACACGAAGCCAAGCCAGAGCACAACTAAATGTAGTACACCCATCTTCTCAGAAAAACTCTTCACAAAGTTCAAGAGGTCAAGACACAAAGGCTTTAGCAACTAATCCACACCTAATGACCCACCTAAGTGGTACTCAGGATATCACTCAAGAAATCACTCAAGATATCCCTCAAGCAATTAAGGAACAAAAGAAGAAAAGGCACACTAGCCTGGGAACTTCCTCTCTGCCCAGAACATTGGAGGCCACACCTCCTCAACAGTATTTATAGGAACTCAAACACTGAGATCCTGCTCTGTTCCAGTAACAAGAAGCCTAAAGCACCAGCCTGAAGATGACGAGTGAGACCTCGTCGAAACGTCGCCTAGACACCCCAACTTTTACACGGGAAGATACCCGAGGACACCAAAACCTGCATTCCTGTACCCGTGAAAATCTACGAAAGCATATATATATATATATATATATTAACCATTAAGCTCTGGTCCCCTTCTAGTCTTTAATTAGCCAACTGCAGGTCTTGAAAGCTCTCCTGGGCTCTGCTTCAAGCCGGACTTTCATGCATAGTGAAGGAGTCAATAGTATATCAAACCTGCAGATCTGACAGACCAGGGTAGACTAGGCTTTGGAAATCCTTCAGCCCTTTAAGTTATGCTGCTCGCTTTTCCTTCAGACGGTTGTGGATTCACTATTGCTGGAACAAAGATGTGTGTGGGCAGGCTCCTAAACTCTGTTTTCTTTGCATTGCAGCAGCACGTTCCCTACAAAGAATACTTCAAGCTGGCGCCTCTCCTGGAGTACCACCGGGTCATCACTTTGGAAGAATTTATGGAAAAGTTGGCACCCATCCACTGGCCTCCTGGCAAGCGAGTGGCATACTGCTTTGAAGCGGCAGCTCAGAGGAGTGCTGACAAAAGGACTTGCCCTATGAAGGTAGGAGTCCTTCTCATCCCTGAGGTGCCTTCTGTAACCCTGGGCTGTAGTAAAAGCTCCGCTGCTGCCGTTCTTCTAAATCAAGAAAAAAGCACACCAAGAACTCTGGCCAATATAAGTTTCAATAGTGGGAGTGGTCCCTACTCGCGAATCAATAGTCAATTGTAACAAAAACTAATCCATTCAAAAGTATGTATTCTGACAAGGATTACAAACTCAAATAGAGATTACGAACTCAGAGATTACAAATTCAAACTCATAAGGATATGTATAACATAATAATTCGTTACAGTATTAGAGATAAGAGTTCGTGTTAGTCCATAGTCAGATTTGACGTGAAGATCTTAGTTTCAATCATTGAGCAGAAGTCAATTATGGATCAGAAATTATGGATAAGAACCCAGGACAGGGCCCTGTTTCGATATATTCACCTTCATCAGCTGGAAGTATCAAACATTGCATGAAAATACATTTAAATTCTAAATTATCATAAATTATAAAACAGTATTATGCAACAGCTAGCTAGGGACCATGGGAGTTGTAGGCCAAAAATATCTGGAGGGCCGAGTTTGAGGAAGCTTGTTCTAGATAATGTTCTGTGGATCATTTCAGTGTGTTTGTATTTAACTTCCTTTCATCCTCTCTATACTTGGAAAGCTGAGAAACTTACACACAGGTTTCAGTGGGGGCGGGACTATGGAATATGGGTTGTGTCAGCTAGGAGCTTGCGGCTCCTGTAGCAACTGCAAAGCTGCCTGTTTCTCTGGCCTGCCTCACCTTTCGTCTGCCGCAGTGAACGAGCAGCTGCCTTTGCTTTTGCAGGATGGAAACCCCTTTGGCCCCTTTTGGGATCAGTTTGCTGTGGATTTCGATAGGTCGGAGCTGTTTGGAGGCCTCTCCTTCAGTGCCTCTTACAAGGACCACTGGATTCGAAGGTAGCAAGTGTCGCTTGGGGGTGGCATTGGGCAAAGGGCATGGTTAGGCACTGGGCACACTCCTCCATTGCTGCTCTGGCTTGTAAAGGGTTCTTGGAAATCATCATCATCATCATCATCTTTTATTTGTATCCCGCCCTCCCCAGCCGAAACCTGGCTCAGGGCGGCTAACATCAGACATATAACTGTTGGGATGCTGCTAAGGAATCAGGGGCAATTGGCAAGCACTCAGCTGGCTCCAGCCCACTGGCCAACGTGCCGGTCAAGCTCCAGTCCTTGGTGCAGCATGAATCTGCGACCCAGAGCTTCAGAAGCTGGGCACGCAACTCAGCAGAGTAAACGCACAACAGAAGTGGCAAGGAGAGGCTGTGTTAAGCATATTTACAGGCAGTTTGTTCAGCGTACATCAGGACAAAAGGAAAAACATGTCTTCTCCCTTTCATGTCCAAGCAAGCAGCATAAACAGTAGCTATACAGTGGTGCCTCGCAAGACGAACGCCTCGCAAAACGAAAAACTCGCAAGACGAAAGAGTTTTCCGTTTTTGAGTCGTTCCGCAAGACGAATTTCCCTATGGGCTTGCTTCGCAAGAAGAAAGCCCATAGGTAAATCTCCGGGGACCTCTTTTAAAATGCTGGCGGTCGGGAGCAAAGACTTTCGCCCACCGCCGGCCTTCAGAAGAGGTCCTGGACCTCTTCTGAAGGCCGGCGGGGGGCAAAAGTCTTTGCTCCCCCCCGCCTGCCTTCCTGGGACAGTGGAGAAGCGCAGCGCGTTTCTCCGCTATCCCGACCGCTTTTGAAGGCAGGCGGGGGGGAGCAAAGACTTTCGCCCACTGCCGGCCTTCAGAAGAGCTCCTGGACCTCTTCTGAAGGCCAGCGGGGGGCAAAGGCCTTCGCTCCCCCCCCCCCCCGCCTGCCTTCCCGGGACAGCGGAGAAGCGCAGCGCGTTTCTCCGCTATCCCGACGGCTTCTGAAGGTTCGCTGCCGCCCGCCAGCATTTTAAGATCGCCCCGGGACAGCGGAGGCTTCGCTGCCGCCCGCCAGGATTTTAAGTCTCCTCTGTCCTGGGGGCTTTTAAAATGCTGGTGGGCGGCAGCAAAGCCCTCCTGTCCCCGGAGCTTGCGGGGCGGGAGGTGGGGAGAAGGGCTTTTCTTCCCACCGCCAGCCTTCAGAACAGCCTTCTGAAGGCTGGCGGTGGGAAGAAAAGCCCTTGCCCCCCCCCCCCCAGCCTTCAGAAGTGGTCGGGGGACAGACTGTCCCCGGACCTGGTCTGAAGGCGGTTTCCATAGTAACGCATTGATTGATTTTCAATGCATTCCTATGGGAAACCGTGCTTCGCAAGACGAAAAACTCGCAAGAAGAAAAAACTTGCGGAACGAATTAATTTCGTCTTGCGAGGCACCACTGTACACACAACGGAAGTTCCCAGCAAGCTGTGCTGGAGTGTAAACAGACATGTGACATACAACAATTCCACACATCTGTTAAGGTGGAACGTAATATCTTAGCAATAACATTGGTATAAAATCAAACAATAATTGAATTACCTCCTAAAAAACAAGTCAGTATCAAATTAAAATCTAATTAGATGGCTTTCCGCAGGATTAGGGTTGCTGTCAACTTTCAGATTTGAAAATAAGGGATCAGCAGCCTCACCTGTCCCGGGGACAGTCTACAGCAGTGTTCCCCAACCTTGGGCCTCCAGCTGTTTTTGGACTACAACTCCCATCATCCCTCACTAGCAAGACCAGTGGTCAAGGATGATGGGAATTGTAGTCCAAAAACAGCTGGAGGCCCAAGGTTGGGGAACACTGGTCTACAGGATATCTAACGATCCGGGATAGCAGCCGGAAGCAGCGGGAAATTTTGCTGGAATAAGGGAATTTCCCGCAAAAAAAGGGAAGGTTGACAGCTATGGGTCATCAGGCCCAGCTGCTTACGCTGTTCTTATATGGGCCTTCTTATATGCTGGGAGGCCTCTTTCATACTAGTTCTTATACAAAAAGGGGATTCAGGCTGAGCCCTGACCAAAGGCCTGGCGGAACTCCGTCTTGCAGGCCTGGCAGAAAGATGCCAAATCCCGCAGGGCCTTGATCTCTTGTGGCAGAGTGTTCCACCAGGCCCGGGCCAAGGCCAGCCTAATCTCCCTGAGACCTGGAATCTCCAAGATGTTGTTATTTGCAGACCGTAAGGAAAGAAGGACAAGTATCCTGCCTTTCTGCACGGATGGCAACCACGGTAATTTAACAACAAGAAAACACAAAAACAGACAAAATATAATAACAGACAAAAACTGAGCAGATAAAAATGCCTTGATAATAACATTACATTTTCCATTGAGGACAGGAGAAGAAGCAGTGGTATATAGCAAAATAGGGGTCTTTCTGGTTCCTATTTTTGGGAGATGACCATCTGGGTCCATTAGACTTTCCTCTAAATCATTTAGGAAAAAGCTAAACAATGTGGGGGTGAAAATACAGCCCTGTCTCACTCCCCTTGCCATCTCAATACAATCTGAAAGTTGGCCCTGCAACCCACATCTAACCTGCAATTTGCTATCACTGCACAGAGCTTTAATGAGGAAGAAGAGTCGCATAACGGTCTTTGGGTGGTATGGGTTTTGTAAGAAGAATCCTTGATCTTGGGCAGTAGAACTAGGAAAGACACCTCCAGCTCTGAGACCGTAAGACACTGCTGCCAGTTGGCATGCGTAGGGCAAAGGTCTGTGACAGTATTAGGCAGGTGCATGCATGCATAACTAAAGACTGCTTGCTTAGTCTGTTGATTTTTCAGAGATTGCTGCCGTAGTTTAAAATACAGGGAGGTGCCCTTTGCAACTTCTTTCCCCTAAGGAGGCCCGCCTAAGCTCCAGTATGCAAATATTTGGGAGGTGATGCAAGTGTCTGGGGAATTAGGAAGTTCTTATGAGCTGAAGAGCATGACAACAGAAATGCAAAATACAGATTAACTTTATTCGGGTTAGCATATTCTTCATAAATCTTGTTAGTAATTCATCTCTTTGTTGTAGGTGTGTTAAAAAAAAATTAACTAGAAAAAAGCATTTGCATTAAAAGTTCTTAACAGTAAAAACTGAGCAGCACTAGTGCGAGCAAACATGGCAAATTGTAGCTCCTGTTGATCTTTCCACTGTGTCTTTTTCTAGGTTTCCCTCCTCTGAACATCCTGTTGTGGCTCTTCCGGGGGCCCCAGCCCAGTTTCCAGTTCTGGAAGAGTACCGCTCCCTGCATCAGTACATGGTATGGTCTGATGAGATGGTGAACAAAGGCGAGTCCTATATTAATTCGTTCCTGGTCAGACCCTACGTGGGAATCCATTTGCGTGTCGGTTCAGACTGGGTATGGTTCTTACATATACTTCCATGGGGACTGTAATGTGGGCAGGGCTGTAATAGAGTCTGACTGGCAGCTTCTAGCTCCATATAAATAAAAAAGGGAGAGGGTGGGGCTGTTAAGAGCATATGCTGGTTCAGAACAAAATCCTACCTAGCTCAGCATCCTGTTGCCTACCTAGGGCCATCCTTTGCCAGCTGGGTGCCTCTGGGAAGCTCATAAGCAGGAGTTGAGATCAGGTACCCTCTCTCTGTTTTCTTCCCCAGCAGCTGGTGATATTCAGAGGCATGCTTTCTCTGAACCTGAAGGGCTGTACACATTGTGACTTGCAGTTATTGACAGCTTCCTGCATACTTGAACTAGAGTGTTTGGGGATGGGAATATAACTGAAGCTAACAACAACAACAACAACAACAACAACAACAACAACAACAACAACAACAACAATAATAATACATTTTATTTATACCCCGCCCTCCCTGTCCAGAGCCGGGCTCAAGGCGGCTAACACCAATAAAATCACATAATAGGGGGAAAAGAGAGAGAGAGAAACATAATTTAAAATACAGGTTAAAATGCAATTTAAAATGCAGCCTCATTTTAAAATAGCCGATAAATCAAGACCATAAGGGGAAAGGAACATAAGGGTCAGACCGAGTCCAAACCAAAGGCCAGACGGAACAGCTCTGTCTTGCAGGCCCTGCAGAAAGATGTCAAGTCCCGCAGGGCCCTAGTCTCTTGTGACAGAGTGTTCCACAACGTTGGGGCCAGTACTGAAAAGGCCCTGGCCCTAGTTGAGACCAATCTAACCACCTTGCAAATGGGGACCTCCAGAATGTTGTCATTTGTGAACCTTAAGGTCCTCCGCAGGGCATACCAGGAGAGGCGGTCCCGTAGGTACGTGGGTCCTAGGCCGCATAGGGCTTTAAAGGTCAAGAGCTGATCCTGTACTCCACCAGGAGCCAGTGCAGCTGGTAAAGCACTGGATGAATGTGATCCCGTGGCAAGGACCCTCCATTAGCAATGTGGTTTTTTTGCCTGCTTTGGCTAGCTGTATGGAATTCTCCATTGCTATAAAGTCCTCCTGCCTTTGTATGATGCTCTGTTTCTCACCACTTCTACCTGTGTGTGATGTTCTGTTTTTCTCCTCCCCCTGCCTTAGAAAAATGCATGCAATATGTTGAAAGATGGCACTGCTGGGTCTCATTTAATGGCGTCGCCACAGTGTGTGGGCTATGATCGGAACACCGCTGCCCCCCTTACCATGGATATGTGTCTGCCAGGCCTGAAAGAGATAAAACGAGCACTAAGACTCTGGGTGAAGAAGACAGATGCAAAAGCTGTGTACATCGCCAGTGACTCTGAACCTTATACGAAGGAAATACAGCAGCTTTTCAAACAAAAGGTAATGTCCTGCTGGAGCAATGAGTAGTTACTGGTGATGCAAACTTCAGTGCTTTTCTCTCTCTGGGTGTATGCACTGGAAATATTCATATCTTGCCTTTCTTCTCAGACGGAGGAATCAGGGGGCTTACTTCAGGGATGGGCAGAAGAAAGTTTGGGCTCTACTGGGTCTTTGAGTGATTTGGCAACACAGTTCTTTTGCTCAGAATATATGATGCGGTTGCATTAGATATAGGGTAGCTGAACACTAGTTCGGAAATCATTCAGGTGACTTTCCACATGGCAAACCAGAGGTGAGACATCATAGTGGTTCTTGAACCAAGGACTGTAAGACAGAATGGCCCCGTCTGAAAGATACTCTGGGAACCTGAAGGCGCTATAGAAAGGTGCGGCTTGATGAAACAAGTTCAGGTGGAGGGATAGAGTGAGCAGGTAGACAGCTTGTGGCAAATCCCACGTCTGCTTGTGTCTGTTCACTTTCAATCACTGGGCTCTTCTTGTTTTCCCCTTTTCAGATAAAAGTGGTGTACCTGCAGCCTGAAGTGCCCCAGGTAGATTTGTACATTCTCAGCAAGTCTGACCACTTCATTGGAAACTGTGTTTCTTCCTTTACTGCCTTTGTGAAAAGAGAACGCGATGTGCATGGGAGACCCTCGTCCTTTTTTGGCATGGACTATCCACCCACGTCAAGGGACGAATTGTAGTCCCTAGAGGAAGAGATGCCTTTCAACCCACTACTTGCATACAGTTCTCATAAATACAAGGTCTCCCTCAAAGCAAGCACTGGATATATCTGGATTCTACAGGTTCATCCTCATGGCAATCCTTGAATATTACTAGAACGTGACCTGAAAGGAGAAGTGGATGACTTCCAGGAAACATTCCCTCCTCCCACAGTTGTGGTTCAAATGAGCAAACCCACTCTCCCGTTCCTCTCTTCCCCTTTCTGTGCTGTCTTGCTACCTCTTCTGGAATTAATGACTGGTCTGGTGCTTCCTTAATGCACAGTATTCTCAAGACAGCTTGTTCACTGACAAGAAGTGTTCTGACATTAAGAACTGGGAACCAGCAGATACGTTCTCAGTTGTGCAACCGACTGACATTTGCCTTGTGTGCTTTTGTTTTCTGAGCTGCCAAATGGATTCAATTCCCATTCCCCCTTGCTGGGAGTGGGGAGACTATAAGCAAATGATTTTGCTATCAGCTGTGACACATTATGGGACTTTCACAGGAGTTTTAGTCCTAATAACTCTGGTGCCCTGTGGACCAGTTCTGTTTGAGGCAATTCCCAGGTAGCATAGAGATACTTTTTTTTTTTTAATCCTATTACACAAGAGCCTTTTAGAGCAGTTTTGTATTTTACAAAATTGGCAGTCTAAGCACTGTACACAGTATAAAATAGAAGTTAAGAAATAATATCCTTTTTGAAACACCATAATAATTCGTAAATCAAATACTATGCACCTTTTATTGGGCCCATTTGCAACTTCGCTGAGAGCTCAGTGCATCAGTTGCATTTTAATGGCTTGTGGTGGGTCAGCAATCATGTCTTTCTGAGCTCTCTATTCTGGAAACCTAGCCTGGCTGCCGTCTTGAAACTATCTTGCTGCCTTGAGCAGGACTAGGAGACCTCCAACATTCCTTCCAACTCTTGTACACTCATTCTTTGAGCATCCTTTTTATGTTTAGAAGCTGTGACCTTTTAAAAGTCTCTGAAAGGAATAACCACTTGGTCCACTTTGAATTTGAGATACAGTGGTGCCTCGCAAGACGAAAAGAATCCGTTCCGCGAGTCTCTCTGTCTTGCGGTTTTTTCATCTTGCGAAGCAAGCCCATTAGCAGATTAGCGCTATTAGCGGGCTTAGCGGATCAGCTGTTAAGCGGCTTAGCGGATCAGCTGATTAGCGGCTTAGCGGATCAGCTGATTAGCGGCTTAGCGGATCAGCTGTTAAGCGGCTTAGCGGATCAGCTGATAAGCGGCTTAGCGATTAGCTGATTAGCGGCTTAGCGGATCAGCTGATAAGCGGCTTAGCGGCTTGGGGAAAAGGGGGGGAGGGGAAAAACCCTGCAGGAACTCGCAAGACATTTTCGTCTAGCGGGTTTTCCGTCTTGCGAGGCATTCGTCTTGCGGGGCACCACTGTATTTACTTTGAGTCTCTTGAAAAGAGGAGCCAACAGATAGTGGATCTTGATTTTTTTTGTTTTAAGGTGTTTATGCACTTTTCTCTGCATAATTGCTCTGAAATCATGATTCAGCTTTCTCACTGTACATCTGAACTATGCTCACTAATTTACCTATTGAGTTTTCCCACAGAAAAATCCTCAGGCAGGAGATCTGCAAACTGTCAGGTTACCTAGTTCTTGTTATGTTTCCTCATCACATCAGTAGTAACTTTCTGTGGTGACAGCGCAGCATCTTACCCTCTGATGATTATCTGCTCCTGTGCATTCTGAACATCAGCTGACAAATTCTCCTGGCTGCTGACTGCAAGCCTGAACTATCCTTCCATCTGCACTCTATATTAAGACTGAATATGTTGTGCTGGGGGAAATAACTTTCTGGAGCTTTCTATTTGCTTTATTGGGCTTAAATTGCACAGACAGCATTGTTAGCCTCTGTATCTTCCTTTTAGGTGTTGATGAAGCAATCTTGCAACAGCAGGATTGAATTGCAAATGACCTTTTCCTAGGTTTGGTTGCTTGTGGTAGCAGCATTGCCTCCAGTCTCTTTTCTGTCTTCCTCTGCCATCTTCTGAAAAGACTCTGGTTCATAAATGCTAACAGTTTCAGCTGACCAGTAAACACTTTTATAAGCAGCAACTTTGCAAGTTTATTAATTTAATCACTACCTTGCATCACTTACTTTATTGATAGCGAATTATCACTGGCAAGCTACAAATCTGAAAACCAGCATTGTATTTGCTGGAAACGTCTTTGCTCACCTTTATGAAGTGCTGAAGAAGTTTGTTTAAAAGTTCCGTCTTAAAAGGTATAGAGAAGCACTAGGCTTGGGAGAGAAATGCAGTTCCTGTGTTTTGGTAGATTCTGCAGTGAAACCATGTGTTCCAAAGCTACCTGTAATATGGATGATAATGATGGTGATGATCAAATGAAAAAAAGACTCTCAATAGATTGTCCAGGAATATTTATGAAGAACAACAAAAAAACCCAAGGAAGGCTGAGGCCGTGACAGCACATGGATCTCTGACTTCATCTGTTAGGTGGGATCCTCCCTTCTGCTTGAGCTTCTGAAAGAATACAGTATTTTGATTCCAAAGATCAGTAAGTGCCACAATATTTCCGCCTGGAGCAGCAAGAACAAACAGTTACTCTTCTGAAATTCGTCAATAAGCATAAGAATATAGCAATTTCCTTGATGGATCAGGCAAAGGTCCACCTTAAACCAACCTTTGGTTCCCAACAGCAGCCATCCAGAAGACAATGGAAGGGCCTGAAGGCAGCAGTTCTCCTCACCAGCTCACCTCCATCTTGTATATCAAGTTATATTGCCATATGCAAGTTCTGATTAGCTGTTATGGCTAATGGCCGTTTGTAGATTTCACCTCCAAGAATCTGAAAAAAAGCTGTTTTACTGCCTGATAAACCCATGGATAGCTCCACATATTATCAAAGGAAGTTCCAGAGATTCAATTATGTCCTGTGGCAAAACTTACTTTTTTTGTCTGCCCGGCAGTAGGTGGTTAGGTCTGTTTTGTTAGACGAACCTGGGTTTCCAGTATTATGAGAGGTAAGGGGAATCTCCCTTTTAGCTCTTCACACTATTCATAGTTTTGTAAACTCTTTATCATGTATGCGAAGTTACTCTGCAGTTCATATATTTATATATAAAGCCCATTGTCTCTTAGCCAGCACTGAAGCATCAACATTCGTATCTGGAGGCTTCCTAATGGGCATGAGAATTCTCTGTGCTATACCTTCAATATATCTTGCCTCTTTGTGGGAGGAAATGCCAACCTCTGGTTTTAAATGCAGCTAATGAAATATTTTTAAGGTGGCAATCCTGTACACCAGGCTTCCTCAACCTCGGCCCTCCAAATGTTTTGAGACTACAATTCCCATCATCCTTGACCACTGGTCCTGATAGCTAGAAACATCTGGAGGACCGAGGTTGAGGAAGCCTGGTGTACACCATTATCTGGAAGTAAGTCCCAGTAAATTCAGTGTAGATACTCATAGGGCTGTGCTATTAATGATGTTGACCATATGGAATTTGCAGGGGTGCAGCTACACCGTGCCATGAGGAGGCAATTCATCCATGGGGTGCAGCCTCACCAGCATTTGTGTACAGTGGTACCTCGGGTTACAGACTCCGCTAACCCGGAAGTAGTACCTCGGGTTAAGAACTTTACCTCAGGATGAGAACAGAAATCACGCGGCGGCAGCAGGAGGTCCCATTAGCTAAAGTGGTACCTCAGGTTAAGAACGGTTTCAGGTTAAGAACGGATCTCCAGAACAGATTAAGCTCGTAACCAGAGATACCACTGTAAACTCCATTTATGTGGCTGGCTCAGAATGGAGGACATCTGGGGTATTTGTGTGCTATGCACAATATCAGAAGCCATGTTTTACTTTTTTTTTAAATTAACTAATGTACAGAGGATAACTTTGTGATTTTCATTTTCATAATAAAACATTAATCTTTCTCTTTGAGTGTTTTTATGACTTGAAACATTCCTTCTAGCTTTGGCTATGGTTAACATCCGCCTGGTGAAACCATGTGCTGATGTTTTCTCCTTTTAGAAAAAAGGAAGTTGTTGGCCCAGATGGCTGCCTTTCACTCTTCAATTTAGGGATCTCCAAACATAGAATCTCCCTGCCATGGAGCTGATTAGGCTTATGCCATCGGCAGAAGGACCCAGCTTAGAAGTGAGGTCATGGGCTCTCTCTTTCCACACAAGCTGTGCACACTTCCAAGCATCTGTTTTTAAAAGCAACAGATTCTTATGCAGAGTGGATTAACCAAGAGCTTCTTTGCACAGTTGAAGATTTTATCTGACTGCCCAAGAACTGTTTTTCTTCCATTGCATTTAGTAGTAGTAATAATAATAATTGCCTCGAACAATTTGATTTTTTCCAGACAGATGATCAAATTCTAAATGGTATGAAGTGATATTGATTTCTGTTACTTGCAAGTCAGCAGTTTAGGGCAGCAGTTTGGGCAGTGTTGACTTAAGATTGGCACATGGGGCAATTCACCTGTTAAATAGTGTCAGTTGACCACCTACTATTTGAGTGTAGTTCTTAGAATGTCATTATGTAAAGGGCAGCACACCACCTTACTTCATTCAAGTGTAAATTTGTTAGCTGTGGCAGAAAGGCAGCCTGACCCCTTGGCCAGGAAGTGGTGAGTGTAAACTTTGCAGAGAACCAAAGCTTCCCTCCTTGAACACCTCATATGTAGGCATTTCTGTACAGGAACGCAATACTCTGAAGAGATGGAGTCTCTGTTGGGCTTTCTTAACCACCTGGGTTGTATTTATTTTCCAAGTAAGGTCTTCACAGGGACGCGGGTGGCGCTGTGGGTTAAACCACAGAGCCTAGGATTTGCCGATCAGAAGGTCGGCGGTTCGAATCCCCGCGACGGAGTGAGCTCCCGTTGCTCGGTCCCTGCTCCTGCCAACCTAGCAGTTCGAAAGCACGTCAAAGTGCAAGTAGATAAATAGGTACTGCTTTGGTGGGAAGGTAAACGGCATTTCTGTGCGCTGCTCTAGTTCACCAGAAGCGGCTTAGTCATGCTGGCTACATGACCCGGAAGCTGTACGCCGGCTCCCTCGGCCAATAAAACGAGATGAGCGCCGCAACCCCAGAGTCGGCCACGACTGGACCTAATGGTCAGGGAAGACCTTTAAGGTCTTCACTGAGATAAACTCCTAGGAATTTAAAGGAAGAGACTCTCCACACAGCCCTCCCCGATGTACAGCGGGGCTAGTTCTCCTCTCTTCCTCCGAAAGTCCAACACCATCTCCTTTGTCTTGCTGATATTAACGTGCAAGTTGTTCCCTAGGCACCATGTAGATATTTTTTGGACCTCCCCTTTGAGCCCTCTGCCCACCTGTGATTCCCAGCAGCTAAGCATTCAGAGGCATACTGCACAGAGGCGAAGTTCAAATAGTGTTGTTTCCAAGCCCCAGGCAAGGTGTAAAGTTCTGTGCAGCTCCTGTCTTGAGCTGAGGCCAACAGCATCTGGGGAGAGCTGAGCACCCCTCTTTTAAATGCTGCTCTTTGTTTATACTGTATGGTGTTCTATCCCTTTTTTTAACCATGCTGCAAAGTGAAGGGAAGTATATAAATTGACAACGTTGTGACAGCTTAACCAAAAAGCATCTCTGCTTCTCTTCCTTTTTCAGTTGTCTCCCCTTCCCTAATGGGGCTTCACACACTCTCTTTAATGAATCAGAGACAGAGAAATTTTGCACAGCAAGATAGCAAAGTAATGGAGAAATTGCATCCAGCAAGCATAAGGCTTTGGGCAACAGGCCAAGATCTGGAACACTGAAGGCTTTATAGCCTCAGATGCAATTTCCCTGGTCTCTTCCAGAAAGTCCCATAAAACACATTAATCACAATTAAATTTTTTTTATCAATACACTCCTCCAGTGGGCACTTGTGCTTCCATTCACTTGATGTTTTCACTGCCAGAACTCCCATAAATTATGCTCCTTCCCCCACTTCCATTCTACCAGAATTGCTTCACTGGGCGCCAGTGCCAAATTTGAATTCCTAGAAGTCCTTTTGCCCTTAGGACTGAGATCAGATGGCATTTCTAGCTGTAAAACAAATAACAAAGATCATCTGTTGTGCAGAGAAGATGAATTAGGATTGTAAGGCTTTTAAGATAGTTTTAAGAACAAAAATTATATATTTAGGAAGGGGCTTTGATGAGCCTAAACAAAAATTACATGCATTGGACTTTAATACAGATTGAATTCTGATGGACACAACACATGTAATTTTTCTGTGTGTAGACGCAAAGCTAGTAGGGTGTGCTGAGGCGCAGAGGGACCCCATTTTCACCAGCTCACTTCAGATAGTCATTCAAATCACGTAACTTCTCACACTTCTTCAGTCCCATGTGAACCAATGGTTTGGAGGTAGCACTAACCATAGTTTCCTGATGTGGAAAGGCATGGGAAACAGACAATCACAACGCAAAAGTGGAGTAGGGCATCTAGTAACAAAAGGGGGAGAAAGCAACACCTTCCTGATCCTCCAAACCATGGCTGGATGATTGTACAAATGGATATTACTGGTTTAGACTGGTTTGGTTAACATAATGTACAAACCATCAATAGGGTAACCTGAAGAGACTCAACTGACCGGTATATTTTCAAGAAAAACATTTAAATGCAGTTTACCACACATCAAAACATCAAATCAAACAATCCAGAGCAAAACATTACTGACAAAAGTCAAATATAAATTATACGTTCAAAGCAACATAATTAGCGTGAAACTAAAATATTAAAAGATTTCAAAAGAAAACATTACAAAGGTGGTGAACTACAGAATAAACATTGAACGCAGCGAAGTTAATAAAAAAAATCCAAACCATTATTTTGATAGAAAACTTTAGTAAAGGAAGCCAGATATAAAATGATCATTTAAAACAGCATAATTAGCAAGAGGAGCGGGGCTGCTCTTTTGGAAAGGGAGGCGGTCCCTTGATGCCACCCCAATCCTTGTCTGCCACAGGGAGCTGCCCCATTGCTGTGGGGTTTTGGGGAGCGACTTTGCCTATCCCAAGCTGCAGGAGCTGACCCAAAGCCCAGGCTTCCCTCTGGAGAGTCGGGGCAATTTCCTCCTAAGGTGCCACCTCACTGCACTTATCCAAATTGCATCCCATCCGCCATTTTCCTGCCCACTCACCTGTTATCGCGAGATGATTTGGCAGCTCTCCCATTCTTGCTCCCAGCTGGACCACTCTGAATAAATTTGCATTGCCTACAGGTTTTTTCATCACTTCAGCATCCTCTCTTCCTTTATGCCCACATCTTGCCACAGCTCCCTTCCTACTCCTGGCAGTGGAGCCATCTAGTCTTTGAGGGGCCTCCTCTTGCCTCTCCCACTGCCCCCCAGCGGCTGCTCTGCTCTCCTTCCGCTTCTTTTCCTCCTTGCCCTTATGGGATGGTTTTTAACAGGTTGTTGTTGTTGTTTAGTCGTGTCCGACTCTTTGTGACCCCCTGGACCAGAGCACGCCAGGCACTCCTGTCTTCCACTGCCTCCCGCAGTTTGGTCAAACTCATGCTGGTAGCTTTGAGAACACTGTCCCACCATCAGGGTCTTTTCCAGGGAGTCTTCTCTTCTCATGATGTGGCCAAAGTCTTGGAGCCTCAGCTTCAGGATTTGTCCTTCCAGTGAGCACTCAGGGCTGATTTCCTTCAGAATGGAGAGGTTTGATCTTCTTGCAGTCCATGGGACTCTCCAGAGTCTCCTCCAGCACCAGAATTCAAAAGCATCCATTCTTCGGCAATCAGCCTTCTTTATGGTCCAGCTCTCACTTCCACACATCACTACTGGGAAAACCATGGCTTTCACTATACGGACCTTTGTCGGCAAGGTGGTGTGTCTGCTTTTTAAGATGCTGTCTAGGTTTGTCATTGCTTTTCTCCCAAGAAGCAGGCGTCTTTTAATTTCATGAGTGCGGTAGGAGGGTATATTAATTGCAATTTATCCTTCCAGGCCCCCCCCCCCCCCATGTGTGACTGTTAAACAGAGTTTTAAATTCCCATCCTTGGCAGCAAAATTGAAAGCATAGGAATTATGGTAGGCTGCAAAGCCTCTGAGCAAGTCCAACAAACAAAGGAAGCTGACTTCCTTCCCTCTTTGGAAAAAATCAGGCAACAGCTTGTAAAGTAAGTTTAAAAATAAGATTTACTTACTTTATAATCCAGCATTGGTTCACAGTAAAGGCAGCACTAAAAACTATGCACTTTTAAAAAAAAATTACACTATAACCAGCCTTAGCACCAGCCAGGGACTAGAGCAAACAGAGCACCAATAAACACTGTTAACGAAGCAGCAAGTAAAAGATGCGCTAAACATCCCAATGACAAGGAGAGAGAGGCTATTGGTTTTTTGCTTTATTATGCATTTTTTATATTGCACTTTTATGTAGCGGACAGCCCTGAGATCTATGGATTCATATCAATGTCATATATACATAAGTTTATTTATATAAAAACCCGTATATCAATGATAATGTAAAAGAAATACAGCAAAAGCCGTATGATTGGCAGCATTAACAAAACCTAAAAAGAGAAAGACCAAGCTGAGCTCATCGAAACTCTGGATCTCCCGCTTTCTCCAGTGGATTAAAACACACCTAAGCCATACAGCTGAAAACGCCGGCAGCATTCAGATAAATTCAGCGGTGTAAATTAGTTTTGATGGCTGTAATAATGGAATACTGAATTGTATGGTTTTTGTAAAATATGCAGGGATTTAGGATATGTAAAATGAACCATGGAAAGAGAAGAAGGGAAGCGATTGATAGCTTCAGGCTGTAAAAACGAGTATTTTAAATTGTAAAAACAGAAAATTTAATAAAAATTATATTAAAACCACCCCTGTAAGCCGCGCATGGCGCACGTGGCTGGGGCGCCTCGAGGGCCAGAGGGGCGTGTCGCGTTGCCAGGGGCGTGTCCCGTTGCCAGGGCCGAGGAGGCGGGGCCCGTTGCTAGGGCCGGGGCGTCGCCAAGGAAGTGATGGCTTCGGGGCGGGCGGCCGCGTTGCCAAGGAAGTGAGCGGCGGCCGCGGCGGGGCCGGACTCCCCCTGCCGTATCCGGTGCTGCTGCCGCCGCCGCCGTCCCTGCCGCAGCGGCGGGAGGAGGAGCGGGGTCTCCATGGTGACGGCGCAGGTGAGTGAGGGGCCTCGCCCTCGCCTTCTCCACCCGCCCCCACCCACACACCGGGCGCGCGCCTGGGGCGGCGAGGGGGTGCGCGCGCGCGGCGGGAGGAGGAGGAGGAGGAACCGCATCTGTGGGGCGGGGGCCTCGGGCGGCCACACGCCTCTCCCTCTCTCTCCCCCCTTCCTCACGCTCAGGGGCACACGCGTGTCTGGGTGTGGTAACGTGGGAATGCGTGCTCGCGCACCGGGGTGCTCCCTCCCCCTCCTCTCCCCATATCCTTCTGCACTCTCAAGGCGCACGCGTGTCTGGGTGAGGTAACGTGGGAATGCGTGCACGCGCACCGGGGTTCTCCCTCCCCCTCCTCCCGCCGCCTCCTTCTGAGCTCTCAAGGCACACGCGTGTCTGGGCGTGGAACCGTGGGAATGCGTGCACGCGCACCTGGCTGCTCCCTCCCTCTCCTCTCTACCACCCCCCTGCCTCCTTCTGCACTCTCAAGGCACACGCGTGTGTGGGTGTGGATGGTGGATGCGTGCACGCACCCGGATGCTCCCCTCACCTCCTCCTCTCTCTGGAGGATGTGGGTCGGCGTCTGCCCCATTCACACAAGGCCATGCCCTGCTGTGACCCCTCCAGGTGAATTGACCCCGCAGGAGGAGGCAGGGAGGGTCACCAGCTGGGATGGAGACGGATCCATGGAGGAGGCTATTCAGGCAGCGATGCTTCTGAATCCCACTTTCTGGAAAACCACAGCAGGAAGGGAGAGGGATCTTGCGTTCGAGTCCTGCTTTTGGGTTTTCTGTCGGGGCATCTGGTGGGCCACCGTGAGGAGACGCTGCTGGACAACATGGGCCATGGGCCTGATCCAGCAGCCAGCTCTTCTTATGTTCTTCCTCCTTATGTTATTAAATGCCTGTCCTTATGTCCGCCCCCTGCAGTTCTTTGAATGTGGGTGTCCTCAAACACAAGAGGCAGCAACCAGCTGGGATGGCTTTTGCGAGACGATTAGACAAGACACGGCTGTCCGTGGTCGCTAGCCGTGATGGCTGAGGCATTATGCCTCTCAGCACCATAGCATTGTAGAACTGTAGTGTTGGAAGGGACCCCACGGGTCATCTAGTCCAACCCCCCGCAATGCAGGAATGTCAACTAGATCATCTGTGACAGGTGGCCATGGAGCCTCTGCTGAAGCCCCCTTGTGCTTCCCATAGCCATATGAGAGCAAGATGCCGGACCAGATCCAGCAGGGCTCCTCTTATGGACCAGAACTCACCCCTGGTTGTGGCTGAGCTTGCTTTCTGGTGGGAACACCTGCCCTCCTGCCATGCTTTAGGTGTCATATATGAGGATGCTCCTACCTGTGTTCAGGAGGCAGCTTACACATCAAGGTTGCTCATCAAAACATTTAGGGAGATGGAAGGAGTGTACCTCAGCAGTGGGGCATATATTTCACATGCCAGGGTTGAATTACTTATCATTTATATGTCAAATTTTAAAAATAAAAAAGTCTACAAATTAAATGATAGGAAAAGACCCTGGAGAGTTTCTGCCAGTATTAGAAACTCAGATTTATAAGCTAATTGCCAAATAGCACCTTGAACCTACAGTATGTCTAGGTGCCATTTTTTCCACCCAGTGAGATTTCTTTATTGTTATTAATATTTTTCATTTCATTCCTGTACCAATTTATATTTTAAAGGAAAAAAATTCAAAGTGGTTTACAACACATTAAAACATAAAATTAAGTAATCCAGAATAAAACAAATTCAAGCTTCAAGGAAAATATTTCAGATCCTTCTCTAAGTGACATTTTGCTTTCCCCATATTTATTTACCTACTTAATTTATATAGCGGCCCCACAGCAGAAGTACTCTAGGAAGCCAGTGTGGTGAAGTGGTTCGAGTGTCAGACTAGGACCTGGGAGATCAGGGTTCAAATCCCCACTCAGTCCTGAAGCTCACTGCGTAATCTTGGAGTCAGTCACAGCCTCTTAACCTACCTTACAGGGTTGTTGCAGGGGTTAACTGAGAGGGGGGTGAACCATGTACTCCACTCCTTGGAGAAAAAGGTGAGATATAAATGCAATAAATGAGTTATTCTGCTTGCCTGCTTAAGAAATCTGGAGAGGCCAGCCAGATGAAGATGTCAGTCGCCAGCCTGGCATCCAGGGATCTCCACGTGGTTGCAGTTGCACCCCTGCCAGTAGCAAAATGTGCCCGGCGCCTGGCTGATTTCTAACACTGCTTCCTAGACTCTGCCTTCTGGGTACCAGTTGTGCTGTCTCCATCCTGTGGTTGTTGAATCTCCTTGGCTTGTAGGCGTGCACACATAACCGTGCACCTAAGTTTGTAATCCTGCACACACAACTTGGAAGCAAGTTTTGCTGCATTCAGTAGGGCTTGCTTCTGAGTAAGCACGCTTAGGATCAGGCTTCATATAGACAATGAAGACCAGGCACCATCAAAGTAGCCGGACTAGAGGGAGCCATACTATTGCCAGCTAAGACGATCAGGAGGAAAGAACTAGATAAAATAGTGGTCAACTGCAAAGGATATTCGGATATTTAATTTGGCACATTTTACTAGAGAATCTTATTCCATTCTATTTTATGCAACATGATATTGCTGGTGCAATATGAAGGCAGCATTATGTTCATTGCTCATCTGTGCAAAGGGCGGTTGGCTGTGGTGGTCTTATGTAGCAGTTCGTTGCTGCAAAAAATGATTTCATCAAAGCAAGAAGGGTGCTTGTTTCCTCTCCTTAGACAGGAGAAGGAACCCAATTCTGCAAATGAATAGTTTATTCCGTCTTTGTTCTCAGGACGGTGTGTTTTAACAGAGCCTGTGGTGTGTTTCCCTAAACTGCCATAGATCTGATTTTGACAGTTGCTCTGTTGCTTGGCTGTATTGGTTGTCACTGAATGCCTAGCAGTGTGGGGTCATATAAGGGCGATTGTCATGCAATTTTCAGTCAATAAGAAACACAGAATAGACTGAATTGATATATTTTCTTGGACCATCTTTTAATGAAGGAACATGCGAGATTCTGTGGACCGATAAAATTGTTTACATATGCAATCAACCTTGTCTTGTAAAAAAATACTTTAGATTTAGCTATTTTTGTGTTCCAACTGATGGGAGAGCATTGTGCAATTATGCACCTACCCAGCAGATGTTGTCCCTGATCAAAGGCCTTGGTTGACTCTTATGTATTTCATGGGGATGAAATAAGAGCATCAATTAGTATATATGGGGGGGTTTTTTGTACATGACTGTGATGTCTATATGAGAGGGAGACATCTGGGAAAGGTAGGATGAGGATAGATTTTGAGGTGGGTGATTTTCTCTCACCCTATTAAAGCTGAAAGATAGCAAAGCTTGGCTTTTTCAAGAGAAGCCAAACAGCCATTGATTGCTCTGCTTTTCTGAAGGGTGTTCAATTTCAATTTTCAACTCCTTAAAAATAAAATCACGAGAAGAAATATATCTTACCTAAGACATGTCTGTGTTTCCAGTTTCTTTGAGCCCATAAATCAGGGAACATAAACACTATTTTTTTAAAAAAAATATACTATTCTTACTAATACACTAATACTACTATTTTTTAGCTGGAGGTTAAGTTGTGGTTAACTCAGTAGAATTAGTTCAGCTGAGAAAAATACCCCATCATAATGCTCCACAGTTCACACCTAGAATATTCTCTCTGATTTGAGACACCTCTTTACCACAAAGAGGAAAAATTGCTGAAAGAGAGGAAAATCACAAATTGCCCATTTATTAGATGGAATAATGGAAGGAGCCAAATGATGCTAAGAAGGAACATAATTGCAGATACTTGACATGTTCAAGTAGCAAAAATGGAAAATAATTGTTCTTAGAATCTCTTTAAATCTCAGCCTCCATCTTCCAGGTCTAGTGTGGAATCTTGTGTATACACTACTAAAATAAAATTAAAGGCAACCCTGGAATATATCCAGTATGTAGCAATCTTGTCCTAGCTTGTTGGTTCTCAAGGCGCAGGCTATTTGAATTAACTAGTCTCCTTAATTTCTGATTTCTTCTAAAATTCTCTGATGATTGAACTGCCACACCAATTTAATTTCAAATAGTACCAGGACTTAATTTTCAGGCATGACTTCATCCTACGCTCCAAGAAAACAGGCTTTGAATTGCTTCCCGTATTCTGTACAATTGGAAATGCAATCTGAAGCTCTGGGTGAGTGTAGTGGATTAGAGTCAATTTGGGATCTGGCCAGATTGCTTTTGGATTTCAGAAGAGTGAGAGGGCTCTTTGCGGAGAGCGCCGTGTCCTAAAGGCTTGTCTAAAATAGGATGTTGGGCCGGGCATTCAGCAGGGATGGAGTGCGTCGCCTCATGAAATGTTTGGTTACAAATAATTGATGTATTTGGGTGCAAGCAATTAAGGCACCGTGGCGCATGGCAGAACCTGCTTGACAGACATTTGCTGTCACATGTGGTGTATTCTGCTTTTGGCAAAATAAACAAGGGCACACTGCTGGGAACCAATGCCTTTCCTCCTATCATGTGGTTCCCAGAACGTCTCCTTGACCCCCAAATTATTCAGCTGCCATCCGTGCTAGTTTCAAAGAACCTCATTCCAGGATGAATACCACCCCTTTGTCCTCACAATGTCAAAACCAGGCTTGAAATCCCAATTTAGTGGAAGGTAAGGAGCTGCCTTAAAACTCAGACAAACCTCTCCCTCATCTAGTTCAGTAGCCTTTGCTGTGGCTGGCAGAGCCTCCCCAGGGCTTAACAGTGAGGTCTCTCAGCCCTCCTGCCAAAGGTCCTTTCACGGGAGCTCCTTGTGGCAGAAACGGGAGCATTCAGCATGCAAATCATGCGCTCTGCCACTGAGCAGCAGCCTCTCCCCTTGACTTCACCCACTTTGTATAAATTGTTAATTGAAAGGGGGAAGAAAATCCACCCTCATTATCTCTCCTTAGCCAGCCATACAGTTAATACGACGAGGCAATTCATCTGCGCTGAGTATACTTCAGTTCGTGCCTTAAACTGAAACAGGGCCCAGTGGATCATTCAGTTCATCTCTCATCCTAACTTTCTGGTGCTTGTGTGTTCCTTCGGCGTGGAAATAGAGAACCTGCGTCACCGCTTTTCAGAAAGCAGCACCTTTTGCATGATTTGGACTACGTCACATCAGTTGTGCCGCTTGGGGCTGATGGGAGTTGTAGTCTAAAACATCTGCAGAGCACAAATAGTTGTTATTTTTTGGGGGGAGGTTGTAATATGGGTTATGGAAGATGCACCAGGTCTCAGTGGCGTCCTAATCTCTGGCATGGTGCAGTTGCAGCGTTCTGAATCTTGTATCTTGCACCAAGTTGAATGGGCTGCTTTACACCCGACAGCTCTAAAATAAAAAATGTTCCGGTCATGTCAATACAGAATTAGAACTGCATTCAGGCCAAGGCATGTTGTGCTTGAAGGTTGGACGGGCAGGAATTGCTTTCCCATTGAAGCTGCAGGCAGCCTGACCGAACTTGTTTATTTGATGCTCTTAGATCGTGGCTCCTTGTCAGGCTCTGTCCCTGGCAGGGCTGCTTGAACGTTTATTTCCTCTGGCTTCTTGGCTCTTCCACTGGTTTGGTTATAGCAGGGGTGGGGATCTCCAGCCTCCAACCCGGACTAATTAGGCCTGCCAGGCCTCTGCACTCGTCCCACAAGGCCCTTTTGGCAAAGCCATGGCCAGCTGCCCTGCATGTGAAGTCATATATGATGTCTGTTGTGTGGCAGGTAAGTTCCTAGGGGATTGCAGGCACTGCCTGCTAGCTGATTGGTACAAAGCACATTGAAAGGGGCTTTTGAAGACCTGACAACCGGTCAGATCTTCAGAAGCCCCTTTCAAAATGCTATTTTCCGCAGCACTTTAAAAGAGGCTTCTGAAGACCCCTGTGGGCAAAAAAGGTCACCTGTCATCATTGTGACATTAGGTGATTGACAGCTGGGCTGCTCCACTGACCTGTCCTACTTGGCCTGCTAGGGGTGGAAGAGCTAAGGCTCTGGCCCTCTTGCCAGAGCCAGTTCCCAGCCTTGGTTTGCAGTGACTTTCCAAGCACAGAGATGGAAGCAAAATCAGATTAGTCAAAATTACTCCGTTACTGCAGCCATACAGGCAGTATTTGATTTCTAGGAAAGGATGCCGGGTCTGTCTGGAAACCTCTCATAGTCTGCTGTATGGCAGTTCTTTGTCATTGCTCAGTTGTGGGGGGAAAGTGCTCAATACCTGCTCCTCTTCTTCTTAAGCTTTACACTGAAAAAAGTGCCATATGTAGTCAGACGGAGGCAGAATAGAACTGTACTATGACTTCCCTTGATCGGAGTACTGTCCTTCTGTTGATGCAGCCTAGAATAAAGGTAAACGGATCCCTGAACATTAGGTCCAGTCGCGACGGCTCTGGGGTTGCGGCGCTCATCTCACTTTATAGGGCAAGGGAGCCGGCGTACAGCTTCCAGGTCATGTGGCCAGCATGACGAACCAGAGCAGTGCACGGAAACGCCGTTGACCTTCCCACCGGAGTGGTACCTATTTATCTACTTGCACTTTGATGTGCTTTTGAACTGCTAAGTTGGCAGGAGCTGGGACTAAGCAACGGGAGCTCACCCCGTCATGGGGATTTGAAACGCCGACCTTCTGATCAGCAAGTCCTAGGCTCTGTGGTTTAACCCACAGCGCCACCCGCGTCCCTGCAGCCTAGAATAGCATTAGCCTTTTTTGCTGCTGCGTCACACTGTGGACTCATGTTCAGCTTGTGGGCCCACTAAGATCCCTAGATCCTAGACCCCAAGGAAGTGGAAGAGGGAAGTGCGAGGATGTCGTGCCGTTCATTTTCTAGCAGTCATACATTGTTGGGGCAAGAGGGTGAGAAGGAGGCAAGAAGTCACTGCTTTCAGTGCCAGCCATGCATTTTCTGGAACGTTATCATTCTGGCCGGAACGTGTGGTTTCCTAGCAATGATGAGCCCCTTTGAGAGTTTTATTACGTTTTTAATTAAGGCGAATGAAGGTGACTTGGAAGCATTTTAAGTAGGAAGAAAGCAAAAGCTTTAGGGCAGTTTTCTAGGATCTAAAATTCCTGGATAGCGTTTGCAATTGCTGCATCGGGGAAATCTTAGAATCGTAGAGTCCAAGCAGGAATCTCAGCTAAACCATCCATGTTTGATGGCCATCCAACCTCTGCTTGAAAACCTCCCAGGAAGGAGAGTCCACGGGGTACAGAGTTATAAAGTGTAGGACTGTAGCTCAGCAGCAGAAGATCCTGGGTTCAGTCCTTGGTATCTCCAGGGAAGACTGGGAGAGGACCATGTCTGGAAGCCTGGAGAATTGCGGCTATTCAGTGTAGACAATATTAAACTGGGTGGTCCACCGGCCTGACTCATCAGTGTACGGCAACTTCCTGTGTTCTGCTTTCTTATCAGGAAAAGCTTCTCCTTGGGCCAATCCCTGGCAAGAAATCCCAGTTTTGAATAATGGTGTTGTTGGTTTTTTTTAATCGAGCAGATCATTACCGTATAACTCAGCTTGCACCATGACAGTGCTTTGAGTTGCTGAGGTCAGCAGCTGTCCAGGTGGAAAGGAGAGGCGTGCATTCTAGAACATGGTTGGAGGGCAACAGGGTTGTGACAAAATCTGGGCCCGCGAGGGAAGGAAGGAGGAGCAAAAGGAGGCCTGCAGCATGTGGACAACGTCCCTGAACGTACAAGAGATTCTTAACTTGGAAGCCGGCTGAAAATAATAATAATAATAATAATAATAATAATAATAATAATAATAATAATAATTTATATCCCACCCTTCCCAGTTCAAAAACCGGGCTCAGGGTGGCTAATAACAAATTTTAAACACTTTAAAACAATTACAAAAGCCGCATAAAATACAGTATAAAAACATGAATAACAATAAAATTCAAAAATAAATTATATAATCCCCAGGGCTTTGTTGTTGTTTAGTCGTTTTGTCGTGTCCATCCATAGTTCTTCAGGCACTCTGTCCACCAAATCTAAATCCTTAAACCTGTTCCTCACTTCCACTGTGTATTCATAAGGGATTTGACTTAGATTGTATCTTACCGGCCCAGTGGTTTTTCCTACTTTCTTCAGTTTAATCCCCAGGGCTAGTTGGCTGAATTGGTCCTACTTGGGCCAGGGAGGAGGCCAGGGGAGAATTAGCTGTGGGGTCTCAGAGCAGGTGATCTTCATAAAAGGGGAGGGGGAGAGAAGAGAAGAGAAGGGAAATAAAAGAGCTAGCACCGCCCTTTTGCACATTTTCCTTGAAAGGATGAAAGTTCAGAATTTCAGAATGGCTAGACCTCTCTGAACCTCCTAGTCAGCTATTCAGACTTAAGATTTCAAATGAAGCTGTAGGAGCCACTGCAGATAATCCTCCGAGGCCCTTCTTCATGTGCCCCCTCCACGAGAGGTCTGGAGGGTGGCAACATGAGACCAGGCCTTTTCTGCAGTGGCTCCCCTTTTGTGGAATGCTCTCCCCAGGAAGGCTCGCCTGGCTTCTCCATTACTTATCTTTAGATGCCAGGCGAAAATGTTGCTCTGTAACCAGGCTTTGGGCTGATAAACATTCTGTGGCCTTTTAAATGTGTTTGTGGGAAGGTTTGTTTGTTGTTTGTTTGATTACATATCATGTGTTTTGATTTTGTATTTTTATGTTGTGAACTGCCCTGTGATCTACGGATGAAGGGTGGTATACAAATTTAATATATTATCATCAGTACTACTACTACTACTACTACAGTAGTACCTCGGGTTACATATGCTTCAGGTTACATACGCTTCAGGTTACAGACTCCGCTAACCCAGAAATAGTGCTTCAGGTTAAGAACTTTGCTTCAGGATAAGAACAGAAATCGTGCTCTGGCGGCGCAGCAGCAGCTGGAGGCCCCATTAGCTAAAGTGGTGCTTCAGGTTAAGAACAGTTTCGGGTTAAGTACGGACCTCCGGAACAAATTAAGTACTTAACCCGAGGTACCACTGTACTGTTATTTCTGTTATTTCTATTATAATAGTTATTATTATCATCCTCCAAAGTGATATTTCTCATTTTTAACAAAACTTGAGTTAAAAGCCATTTGCTTCTGCACTAATACTGATCAAATGGGAATAGGAAGCACTTATTTCCTGTCATTTAGGAAGGGGAAAAACATTTTACATTGTTATTTCTTCTTGTTGTTCTGCCTCACAGTAACTCCGAGAGGGATGCTTTTTTGCTTTTTTTTATCTTACAGTTGGGAAATTGAGATTTTGAGATGGTGGCTTGGCCTGTGCACTCTGGGAATTGATGTATGGGCTTGGGTTTCACCTTTCATCTCTAGTGTTAAAAGCCAGACCGGGGGTGGGGGGGGGGCTGGTTTGTACTCACTGCTTTTGTGCCTTACCTCTGTGCTCAATTCTGGCCTTTGATTCTTCCCAGGTTTGGAAAAACCCCTGGCCTTCCTGGTCCTGCCGGCTGCTGAGTTTGCCCTAGCGCCAGCCCGTTGTCATGTCGAAGCTAAAGTGCTCAGAGTCGGTCAGAGTGGTGGTGCGATGCCGGCCGATGAACAGCAAAGAGAAAGTAGCCTCCTATGAGCAAGTGGTCCAGGTGGACGTCAAGTTGGGGCAGGTGTCAGTGAAGAACCCCAAGGGGACTTCTCACGAGCTTCCAAAGACTTTCACCTTTGATGCCGTTTATGACTGGAATTCCAAGCAGTTTGAGCTCTACGATGAGACCTTCCGGCCCCTGGTGGACTCGGTCCTGCAGGGATTCAACGGGACCATCTTTGCCTACGGGCAAACCGGCACGGGGAAGACCTACACGATGGAAGGTGTGCGTGGCGACCCCGAGAAAAGGGGCGTCATCCCCAATTCCTTCGACCACATCTTCACGCACATCTCCCGGTCTCAGAACCAGCAGTACCTGGTGAGGGCTTCTTACCTGGAGATCTACCAGGAGGAAATCCGGGACTTGTTGTCAAAGGATCAGTCCAAGAGGCTGGAGCTGAAGGAGCGGCCAGACACGGGAGTGTACGTGAAGGACTTGTCGTCCTTCGTCACAAAGAGCGTCAAGGAAATAGAGCACGTCATGAACGTGGGGAACCAGAACCGCTCCGTCGGGGCCACCAACATGAACGAGCACAGCTCCCGTTCGCACGCCATCTTTGTGATCACCATCGAGTGCAGTGAAGTGGGGCTCGATGGGGAGAACCACATACGCGTCGGGAAGCTCAACCTCGTGGACCTTGCTGGCAGCGAGCGCCAGTCTAAGACCGGAGCCCAGGGGGAGAGGTTGAAAGAAGCGACAAAGATCAACCTCTCTCTCTCTGCCTTGGGCAACGTCATATCTGCCCTGGTGGATGGCAAAAGCACTCACATTCCCTATCGGGATTCCAAGCTCACCAGGCTGCTCCAGGATTCGTTAGGGGGCAATGCCAAGACCGTGATGGTGGCCAACATCGGCCCCGCCTCGTACAACGTCGACGAGACCCTGACGACGCTGCGGTACGCCAACCGGGCCAAGAACATCAAGAACAAGCCGAGAGTGAACGAAGACCCCAAGGATGCGCTGCTGAGGGAATTCCAGGAGGAGATCGCGAGGCTCAAGGCGCAGCTAGAAAAGCGGTCCGTTGTCAAGAGGAAGAAGAAAGACAGGAGGAGAGACGGAAGCTTCAGCGCCGGCGGGGAGGACGAGGACGAGGAGGAAGATGGCGAAGAAGGGGAGGAGGAAGGAGGAGGTAACAAAGGTGACTACTGGAAGGAGCAGCAGGAGAAGCTGGAGATCGAGAAGAGGGCTATCCTAGAGGACCACAGTTTGGTGGCCGAGGACAAGATGAGGCTGCTGAAGGAGAAGGAGAAGAAGATGGAAGACCTAAAGCGAGAGAAGGAGGCAGCTGAAAGGCTGGGCGCCAAAATCAAGGTAGGAGGCTCTTTGCTGAGTTCTGTGGATTCAGAAAAGTGGCCTGGGAGGAACCTCTCTGGGGGAGGTTCAGTGTTGAAGACTAAAAACAGAAGCATAGGGATTGGGAATTGTTCCTGAAATGCTTCTCTGATGTTCAGAGTGGTTCTGAGATTCTGAATTCAAAGGTTTCTTTCCAAATTATTCACAGCTAGAGAACTGCAGCCAGCAGTTGGAGAGGTGTAGGTGATTTAAGACCTGGTTTGGACAATCAAATTCTGGCTTCAGAGGCAAGGACGGATGCATGAGATCTGTGCACTCACAGACTGCCTCTTTGTGCAAGCAGGGAAGCAAGCCAAGACCTTGCAGCTAGCCATAGTTTTCTGTTGTGTGCTAAGCAGGGAGCAATGGACAATGGCTTCCAGGCATTGGCAGGCCAGCTTTATTTTATTTATTTCATAAAATTTATAAAACACTGTAAAAAAACAAACAAACAACCTTGCAGTTGTTTGATTTATCCTATCTTATCCTGGCCAGTTCAGAAGCTATTGCCCATAGCTTCCTAGTCCAGTTCACATGTAATAGAAAGCTATAGTTTATTGTGACTTCCTGGCTTGTTTCCTTGCTTTCATGAAGGGAAGAGTGAAGGGGTGGCATGCATGTGAAGAGCTTGTGCACATTTAATTAAGTGTTGCCCACAGCTGCCAATGAACCGTCTTCATCCTTCCTCTGTCAGCTGCTCGTAGAGTCGAGGATGGCCACCTCACCTTAATGAGCCAAAGGTGAAACAGCTTCCCATCTTGGTAAGTTTTCACAAGATCTGAAGGCTGGTCAAAAATCAGTGTTTTCTTCTAACTGTGGTTAGTAAAAGAAATGCTTGATGGGGGGGGAAAGGAGTGGGACCTGAGCAGGTATTCTCAACCCAACCCAATTCATTTCCTTTCATTATTTATTTGCATTTTACAAATCTTAATGAACATGTAACAATCAACTGAGACCTGAAAACAATGATAATGTAAAGCAAAGCAAGCCAATGACCAAATCTTCCACTGAGATGTGAGGAAGGTGTGGAAAGAATTAGAAAAAAATATGCAGGGACATGGGTCACAAGCGGTTGCCATGTGATTCAAATGAAGACCCAAAGACACAGCAGGTTTTTATACACCGAGACCTATGTAGATAGTATGAATAGTCCCATGCAAAGTCATATTTGGCAGGTTCAGATGGGAACGATTATTCGTATATGTCATGAAATTCCACCAAACAGCTAGAAAGCCACCTTGAGTCCCTGTCAGGGGAAAAGGCGGGATATAAATAAATATGATGATGTTGATATAATCGAGACTGATCCCTCTTAATTTCTCAGTGATCTGTTGGTGTGAAAGGACTGTAAAAAGTCACTCAGAGAGGAGAACCCCAAATTTATGAGTGTACTAGAAAAGGCCAACTTGTCTTCTGATTTGCATAGGGCAGGCATGGCCAAATTTGGCCTGCCAGCTGTTTTGGGACTACAACTCCCATCATCCCTAGCTAACAGGACCAGTGGTCAGGGATGATGGGAATTGTAGTCCCAAAACAGCTGGAGGGCCAAGTTTGGCTATGCCTGGCATAGGGGATGTCCTCCATCTTCACCCAAAGTGTAGAGTCATTATAATGGACTGAGGGTATCAGCTGCCTTGGATGACAAGGCGTGCAAGCATGGGAAATGTATGGGGAAAGCACATCTTAAGATTCTAGGCTCACTCCCTGGTATCCCCAGGGTTGGGGCAGTTCTCCTCTGCTGGAGTCCTTTGAGAGATGCTGTGAGGCCGAACAGCTGCTTCTGGGCAGCACAAACCAAAAGCCAAACTTTGGTCTAAGGAGGCACAGTTTATGAGACAACTGTGTGAGATCTTTACCCATTTTATTTTATTTTAAAGAAAGCAGTAATTGTGAGGCTCTGCAAGATGCTGACTTCGGTTATTGGAACCCTCCACCCCTCCCATTCTGCTTTTCAGGCAATGGAAAGCAAGCTCCTTGTTGGAGGGAAAAATATTGTGGATCACACAAACGAGCAGCAAAAAATCCTGGAACAGAAGCGGCAGGAGATTGCTGAGCAGGTGAGAGGGAGAGGGAGACGTGCGTGCGTTGAGATGGGTTGCAGGGGTCCCAGAGTGTGCAGAACGGTGGGGGGGGGAAGCCTGTGGCTGGACTACAACTCCCATCATTCCTTTCCACTGGCCCTGCTTGCTGGGGCTGATGAAAGTTGGAGGACTGAACATTCTCCACTGCCCTGCGTTGTGGCCCTGGGAAGCTCACAGCACGTTTTTCCATTCCACCGTGGATCAAGGATGTCTATAACATTTGGGCAGAACCCACTGGGAACATTTCCTGGGCAGGCATCTTTGGAATCCAATCAGCAGCAATGCGAATAAGAGCCTTGCTGGATCATTTATTTATTTATTAGATTTATATACCAGTTTGGATCAGAGTAGTAGTTGGTCTAATCCCGCATCCTGCTGCCCACAGTGGAAAACTTCGTGCATCTAGAAAGCGCATTTGGGGTTGAAGGCAAATTCCCCCCTCTTCCACTGTTGCTCTGCAACAGTTGGTATTCAAAGGTATACTTCCTCTGGATACGGAAGTTCTGTTTAGCAAGGCTAATGCTGCTGTTTTGAAAGTCCTTTCAGTTTCAGTGATGAGTGTACCAGGGATGTTCTCAGCGGCTTTTGCTCTTACTGCTTCCTTTTTTAATACATGAGGTTCATGAACTTAATTGCTTGAAAACTTTGAGAACAGCTGAAAGCTAGTGAAATGCAAACACTGTAAGATCTTCAAGAAGCTGCATGAGAAAAGCTGTTTTACTGAACTTTGCTTACGTTTTTCGTTGACTCTTTCCCTTTTCCATCCTTTAAAACCCCTCTGGCCAATTAACGCTTTGCAGAAAGGAAGCCCATCTTTTGAAATCCAAGACTTTTGCTCTTTCCTTTAAGGTGTGAGAACTTAGAACAGGGGTCAGCAACCTTTTTCAGCCGCGGGCCGGTCCACCATCCCTCAGACCATGTGGCGGGCCGGACTATATTTTGGAAAATAATATGACCGAATTCCTATGCCCCACAAATAACCCAGAGATGCATTTTAAATAAAAGGACACATTCTACTCATGTAAAAACACGCTGATTCCCAGATCATCTGCAGGCCGGATTTAGAAGGCGATTGGGCTGGATCCGGGCCCCGGGCCTTAGGTTGCCTACCCCTGACTTAGAACGTAGGGGTGGGATTTGACTCAGTTGGTGCACAAGCAGAACAAAGTCTTCCTATGCAACAGGACGCCCCTCTCTCTGCCCCACATGTCCCCTGAATCTGCTCTGGTGTTTGGTGGAAAACCCAAAACAGGTTTAGGGGGGAGGAGAGAAGGGAAATCCTATTATGCAAGTGGACCTCATTCTGATCACAAATCCACCTCTTACTGCCACATTGAATTCCACTCTGTGGCTGCAGTCCAGTGCACAGGTACTTGGAAATGAGCCCATTGAATCTAGTGGTGCATAGTAAACATGGTTTGGGGTCAGTCTGCAAGTCTGTTCCGAGGTCATCAGTGAGCCTTTCAGCAATTCCAGACGAAGTTCAGGCTTCTTGAGCCTCACAATATTTCCCCTTAAAATTATTTGGAACAAAGTGAACTTTCAGCATAAAATCCTTCAAAAATGCACAGCATTGATTGGCAACGCCTTGTGTAAATTCCCTCACCCCCTGCGAATGATTGGCATGTACCCTGACAGCGCTGAACTCCAGGCCAAAAAAAAAAGAGTCATCTTTGTTGTCTCCCGCAGAAACGACGAGAGCGAGAAATCCAACAGCAGATGGAGAGTCGGGATGAGGAGACCTTGGAGCTGAAGGAGACCTACAGCTCCCTGCAGCAGGAAGTGGATATCAAGACTAAAAAACTGAAAAAGGTGAGTAGCCTCCCTGGAGGTGGGCTGGCAGGTATGTACAGGTACTGTATGTGAGCTCTGGAAATTAGCATGGATGTGGCCAAATCCAGAATTGGGCTTCCCATCTTCAAGGCACTAAGATGTGACAGTTTTCTCTGCGCTTTTAGGGCAAGCAGTAGTTAATTGTCTCAAAGGAGTCGGAGTGGATCAAACCCCCTGAATTTCCCCCCACCCAAACCGGGCACAGCTTGCATCTCCCCATGAAAAATAAGGCCCAGCGGTTCCCTTTGACCTTGGGGGAGATGCAAAACTTTTTGACAGATGCATGTTAAAATTCAGAGTTTTTGGCTGGAAAATTCTCCACTTTCATGACCTGGAAAGCTGTTGTAATTTTACAGGTTCTAACTAGTTCTATGAGCCATAACTATTATATGTAATCGGTTGTGATGCTATGTAGTCATGTACTACCTTGATTTTTTTATTCTGCAATAGAATTAATATTTTGCTAGGTTGGTTTCAGACAGGGCTGGGGAACCTCAGGCCTGAAATCCAACTGTGGCCCTCCAGACTTGGGACTGTCCCCAGACCACACCCTTCGCTGACCCTGCTTGGATCCTTGAGTGTTTTAGCCAAGCTGAAATGTGTCCTCTGATATTACCTGCTGCTTGTCTGAATGGAAGGCAGAGAGGGTTGTCTGAGTGCTTGCAGAAACTAGCCTACTGTAAAAAGGTGACATTTGCATTTGTTGCTCCACCTACTTTACCTCTGGCCCCGCCCTCCACTGGTACGTGGCCCTCGCAAGCTTGCCCTGAAGGGAAGACGGCCCCTTGGGCTGTAAAGTCTTCCCCACCCCCAGTTTCAGAGATTCGTTTTTCACTTAATACTTCTGCATACCTAATTCCTAAGGAAAAACCCTTTTCTCCTGGTCTGCCCCGCAGAAGACCGTAAGGTCCATGAATAACCATAGTTTAGATGTCCCGGGCCCTAAGGAAGTCAGACTGTCTCCACCAGGGCCAGGGCCTTCTCAGTGATGGCTCCGACCTGGTGGAATGCTCTGTCCCATGAGACCAGGGCCCTGCAGGATTTAACCTCCTTCCGTCGGGCCTGTAAGACAGAGCTATTCCGCCTGGCCTTTAATTTGAATTCAGCCTGATCTTTTATTTCCCTTCTCTTCCCTCCCCCTCCCCTTTTATGAAGATCACCTGCTCTGAGACCCCACAGCTAATTCTCCCCTCGCTGGCCCAAGTAAGACCAATTCAGCCAGCTAGCCCTGGGGATTATCTAACTGATTTTTGAATTTTGAATTTTATTGTTATTCATGTTTTTATACTGTATTTTATGTTGCTTTTATAATTAAGTGTTTTAAAGTGTTTTAAATTTGTTGTTAGCCACCCTGAGCCCGGTTTTTGAACCGGGAAGGGCGGGGTATAAATAAAATATATTATTATTATTATTATTATTATTATTATTATTATTATTATTAACCTAAAGAAGGCAGCTGGACTGAGCAGCCTCTGCCCTTTATTTTTAACCAAAACTTGAGGTTACGGTATACCATTGTGGGCACAATCCCCCAAGAGGTTTCCCTGCACAAACCCTTTTGAAGTGACTGGGAGCTGTGCAAGAACTCGCTCGCTCGTGAGGCAGAGGTAGTAGGCTTGGCGGTTTGTGCTGTAGCCCATGACTCTGTCCCTCTCTTTCAGCTCTTTTCCAAGCTGCAAGCCGTGAAGGCTGAAATCCACGACCTTCAAGAGGAGCACATCAAAGAACGCCAGGAGCTGGAGCAAACCCAGAATGAGCTCACACGGGAGCTGAAGCTCAAGTAGGTTTTTCAGCCAGCTGTGCGTTGCTCTCGAGGGCTTGGGAATGGCCTGCAGAGCAAGCTGTCTGCTGGCCAGGAATGAAAAGGGAATATTTCACTTTTACTGAGGCTGCTTGGAGCGTGCTTGCAACATTACTGTCAGATGGCTGTTGCGGTTGCTCGAGAGTAACCAGGCAGGACTCCAACCTGCGTTTTACAGGCTTTATTTTGGTGCAAACCATTTACAGTGAAGAGCCCCAAAGCTCATGTCTGGCTCAATCGCTAGCAGAATACGGGAGTGGTCTTTTTTAGGACCTCCCCCAACGTAAGAGTTTCGTTACCCCCAACCTTCTCCTCCCCTCTTTGCGCCTTAGGCTACTGCGCAGGATGGGTGATGGCAAGGGCGTGTTTCCCTCCTGTCCGGCTTGCCCAGGAGCGGTGTTAAGGCTCCCACCAGCATCCTCTGGTCCTTGAACCTTCTCCCCACTGGAGGTGGGGCTTTCCTCCTCCTCGGAAGAGGAACTGGTTCGCAAGATTTTTGGAGGCTACCTGTAACACAACTGCCCTTCTGTTTCTCGCCTTTGAGCCAATGGCAGTTCCCTGACATCTACCTTTGTTGATCTTTGCAGGCACCTGATTATTGAGAACTTTATTCCCTTGGAAGAGAAAAACAAGATCATGAACAGGTCGTTCTTCGATGAGGAGGAGGACCAGTGGAAACTGCACCCCATCACCCGCTTGGAGTGAGTTGGCCGCCCCCTTGAGCTGGGCTCTCCATTATTTCTTTAGATTTTCAGTTCATCCGGCCAGTTCCCTGCAGCTCTGGACTTGAAATCCAAGCTTAGCTCTATTTTTCTCAGTTGGTGGCTCACCCAAGGGCAGCGGACCTTCTGCTCCCCTCCTTCTTTTCCAGCCCCAATGATCACAACGCCACCATTCTGCAGCTCAGGTTGATTGAGGCAGGACTCTGGCTGGCAGCAGCTCTAGTTCTGATCCTGCAAGGTGGTCTCTGCAGCCTTAGATGTTATATGAGAGATACTGTGATGTAAATACCGCTACTTGAACGCTGCAGATGCAACATGGAGTTCTGTCCCCAGATGCCTAAAAGCAGGAATTTAGCTCAGAGCTTGCTAATGTATTTTTCTATTTAGACAAATATTTGTGTACTGCTGCGTCAAAGCAGTTTACAAAAATCAAAAAATAAAATAAAAAACATAAAAAGTTAAAAAGCAGACATCAATTAACCATTGTGGAAGCTCATGTTTTTGCCTACATAAGGCAACAGAACAGAAATGTTTTCAGCGGGCATTTAAAAGTTAGCACAGAAGGCATTTGCTGAATCTCTAGTGGCAGTGAGTTCCAAAGGACTTGTAGGATGACCAACGGCACTATTGCAGATCTCAGTGAGTGAGCAGGGAAAGAAGGGCTCAGGTGATCCCTGAGGCCCCCTGGACCTACGTTGAAAATTAATACAAGGACCTTGATCCTCAGCAACTAGTTCTGAGAGGCATTTTGCCTCTGAAAGTCTCTTTTACCCTTCATGAATTTCTGTATCGTCAGCATCCTCTGCAAGTTCAACTTGCAAAGGGTCATTGGATTGCCCAGTGCTGCCTCTTAAGGCGGCAAAATACCATGTGCTGGACCTAGTAAAGTTGCAGCATTGCATTGCATTGAGACCTTCATGTTCATTCTTCCAGCTGGGATGTTTATCCACATGCTGCAAGATAAAATCAAGGCAGGGCCCAAGGTATGACAGTTGAGGACAGATGGAAAGGAGCAGGCTGAGAAGTTGCATCTGGCGGCATATCTCACCCTGGAGATTTCCAAATTTCTACACAAAGCTCTTCCGGCATGGTGCTTGTAATGAACAAAGAATATATTAATCGAGAGATCTCTTGCTGGGCCCGTTCCTTTCAAGTATAAAGTGTCTCCAGGATCAGCGTCGGGAAACTGCTGACACAGCTTTGCTATATAAAGCCTCCGTTAGCAAATTTAGATCTGCTGACCGACAAGGAAAGCAAAATCTTCCCTCCTGTCTTTTGCACAGGGTACACCTCTTAGGAAAAGCAAGCAGGGTAGATGGCTAGGGGACAGCTCTGCCGTTGCCAGGTTGAGGGAGACACGCGGCAATACCGGTTTGTGTGTTAATGTCCGGCTGGAGGACACGCCCGTGCTTGCACAAACATAACTGCCGGCGAAAACATAGGCGCGCTTGGATTCCTGCTCTTTTTTCATGGGGAGAAGCATTCATATAATAAGGGCAGAATTGTTGTTTAGTCATTTAGTCGTGTCCGACTCTTCGTGACCCCCTGGACCAGAGCACGCCAGGCACTCCTGTCTTCCACTGCCTCTCGCAGTTTGGTCAAACTCATGCTGGTAGCTTCGAGAACACTGTCCAACCACCTCGTCCTCCGTCGTCCCCTTCTCCTTGTGCCCTCCATCTTTCCCAGCATCAGGGTCTTTTCCAGGGAGTCTTCTCTTCTCATGAGGTGGCCAAAGTCTTGGAGCCTCAGCTTCAGGATCTGTCCTTCCAGTGAGCACTCAGGGCTGATTTCCTTAGGAATGGATAAGTTTGATCCTGCAGTCCATGGGACTCTCAAGAGTCTCCTCCAGCATCATAATTCAAAAGCATCAATTCTTCGGCAATCAGCCTTCTTTATGGTCCAGCTCTCACTTCCATACATCTGGACCATAAAGAATAGTTATATTTTAAACAGACTAGTTGTGTTTGTGGTGGAGGATTATTTGCAGTAGCTAAACAGCATTGCAGTAGCTAAACAGCATGTATATCGAGCTGGACCATTGGTCCATCTGTCTCAGTACTGTCTGCACTGGCTGGCAGCAACCTTGCAGGGGCATTCCCAAACTCACCTGGAGATGTTGCCAGGGACTGAACCTGGAACCTTCTGCATGCCAACCAGGTGATAATAATAATAATAATAATAATAATAATAATAATAATAATAATAATTATTAATAATAATTTATTTATACCCCGCCCATCTGGCTGGGTTTCCCCAGCCACTCTGGGTGGCTTCCAACAAAACACTAAAATACAATAACCTATGAAACACTGCCTGGCGTGCTCTGGTCCATGGGGTCACGAAGAGTCGGACATGACTAAACAACAACAAATGAAACATTAAAAGCTTCCCTAAACAGGGCTGCCTTCAGATGTCTTCTAAAAGTTTGGTAGTTATTTTTCTCTTTGACATCTGGTGGGAGGGCGTTCCACAGGACGGGTGCCACTACCAAGAAGGCCCTCTGCCTGGTTCCCTGTAACTTGGCTTCTCGCAGCGAGGGAACCGCCAGAAGGCCCTTGGCGCTGGATCTCAGTGTCTGGGCAGAACGATGGAGGTGGAGACGCTCCTTCAGGTCTACTGGGCCTTTGAGGCCGTTTAGGGCTTTAAAGATCAGCACCAACACTTTGAATTGTGCTCGGAAACGTACTGGGAGATAACAACAACAACAACAACAACAATAATAATACAGTCATACCTTGGTTGTCAAACAGTATCTGTTCCGGAAGTCCGACTTCCAAAAACATTCGACAACCAAGGCGCAGCTTCCCATTGGCTGCAGGAGCTTCCTGCACTCAATCGGAAGCCGCGTTGGACGTTCGGGTTCCAAAGAACGTTCACAAACTGGAACACTCACTTCCGAGATTGTGGCGTTTGGGAGCCAAAACGTTTGAGTCGCAAGGCGTTCGGGATCCAAGGTACGACTGTAATAATTTTTATTTATATCCCACCCATCTTGCAGGGTTTCCCCAGCCACTCTGGGTGACTTACAGAATTTATAAAAACAAAACAAAACATCAAACGTTAAAAACCAGGTGCTCTACAGCTGAGCAGATTAGGCCCTTCCCATAATAATCCTTGTGGGAAAAGTTGTTCTGATATTTAAAGTGTGCATTTGAATGAAAGAGAGGCAAGCAACTCCTGGCGGAAGCACTTGCATTGTCGTTTTTTCAAACGACTACAGCTCAGGCGTGGTCTCAGAGAGAACTCTGGCTATGGAAGTTTTCAAACCAGTGGCAGCATCCACACACCTGTCTGTTCCTACTCCTGCAGTTCCCAGTTAAATTGTGGGATAGGCGCTCCTCTTCTCCCCGGATCATCTCCCTTTCCCTTGTTCTCATGGTAGCTCTTAGCGATCAAGACTGGCCTGAAAGTTTTCTGATGGTGCTAGCCTTGGGCTTGTCAGGCAGCTGCCGTCTTGTAGCCTGGCAGCCAGGAGTGGCACAGTAGCAACTAGGACTCTCCCTCCTTGGAGGTTGAATCATAGAATCATAGAGTTGGAAGAGACCACAAGGGCCATCGAGTCCAACCCCCTGCCAAGCAGGAAACGCCATCAGAGCACTCCTGACATATGGTTGTCAAGCCTCTGCTTAAAGACCTCCAAAGAAGGAGACTCCACCACACTCCTTGGCAGCAAATTCCACTGTTGAACAGCTCTTACTGTCAGGAAGTTCTTCCTAATGTTTAGGTGGACTCTTCTTTCTTGTCGTTTGGATCCATTGCTCCGTGTCCGCTTCTCTGGAGCAGCAGAAAACAACCTTTCTCCCTCCTCTATGTGACATCCTTTTATATATTTGAACATGGCTATCATATCACCCCTTAACCTCCTCTTCTCCAGGCTAAACATGCCCAGCTCCCTTAGCTGTTCCTCATAAGGCATCGTTTCCAGGCCTTTGACCATTTTGGTTGCCCTCCTCTGGACACGTTCCAGTTTGTCAGTGTCCTTCTTGAACTGTGGTGCCCAGAACTGGACACAGTACTCCAGGTGAGGTCTGACCAGAGCAGAATACAGTGGCACTATTACTTCCCTTGATCTAGATGCTATACTCCTATTGATGCAGCCCAGAATTGCATTGGCTTTTTTAGCTGCCGCGTCACACTGTTGGCTCATGTCAAGTTTGTGGTCAACCAAGACTCCTAGATCCTTTTCACATGTACTGCTCTCAAGCCAGGTGTCCCCCATCTTGTATTTGTGCCTCTCATTTTTTTTGCCCAAGTGCAACACTTTACATTTCTCCCTGTTAAAATTCATCTTGTTTGTTTTGGCCCAGTTCTCTAATCTGTCAAGGTCGTTTTGAAGTGTGATCCTGTCCTCTGGGGTGTTAGCCACCCCTCCCAGTTTTGGCCATCTGCCACGGATGCTTTAGCTGAGATTCCTGCATTGCAGGGGGTTGGACTGGATGACCCTCGGGGTCCCTTCCAAGATTTTCCTGACGCAGCAATTGCAGGCTGGTTGGAGAGACTCAGTGGGTCCGAAGTTGGGCCGCTTGTGGAGGGAGGGGGCTGGCTCCTGCAGTGGGCTTGATGTCCTTTTCCCTCGCCAGGAATCAACAGATGATGAAGAGGCCGGTGTCAGCTGTGGGATACAAGAGGCCGCTGAGCCAGCATGCTAAGATGTCCATGATGGTTCGCCCAGAAGCCCGGTACAGGGTAAGCTCACGCTCAGATCTGCATAAAACCATGAATGGTGTGGGGGGTTCCTCGAGGGAGAAGCTCGCCATCTCCCCAAATACAAAAGACCTGAGATCGGACCCTGCTAATTACAGGCCAATTAGTCTCCTAAGCTTTATCAGTAAACTATATGCTGCCCACTTATGTGATAAACTTGAGGATTGGATAGAGCGAGAACATGTCCTTACAGAAGCACAAGCTGCTTTCAGGGCAAACCGGTCAACTTTAGACCAAGGCCTAGTACTCCAACATCTTGTGGAAAAATACACCTCAAGAAAAGGAGGATCCCTCTACGCAGCTTTCATAGATTTTAAATCTGCCTTCGATTTAGTATCACGAGATAGGCTTTGGGGAAAACTAAGCGCCTCAAGCATAGACAGACGTCTACTGTGTCTTATCTGCAGTTTATACGAAAACACTCGGGTCCGGGTTTGGTGTGACCGGCAGGGCCATTTATCCAAGGAAATCCAAACCTCCCATGGTGTTAAACAAGGCTGCGTCCTTGCGCCTACTTTATTCAACTTCTACATTAACTCCTTAGCAGGAAACATGGAGAAAGAAAATGCCCACCCCCCTAAATTGGCTGGCACATTTGATAATTTTTTAAACTGCTGCTATATCTGAATTGTCTCTGTTGTGCCCGATTGCAATTCGGTGTATTCCTGTTGTGTTTTGTGATTTTCCTGATGTTGTGGGTGACCCAGAGCTGGTCTGTGACTGTAATAATAAAATTCAAATTCAAAGACCTGAGGTGCTAAAAGGTTTGGGCAGGAGGTTTACACCAGTGTTTCCCAACCGGTGTTCCGCGGCACACTAGTGTACCGCAAGACGTTGCCTGGTGTGCCGTGGGAGGGAGGCGGGCGAGTCGGGCGGCGAGAGGCGGGGTGGCGGCGGCGAGGATCCACGTCGAGCCGGGGGCGGCTCCGCGGTGGTGGTGCCGAGGTTTCTCTCTCCATTCTCCCCTCACACACACACACAGGATCAGCTGACAGGACCCGGCCAATGGGGCGGCGGCGGGGCAGCGCGCGCAAAAGGGAGGAGCGCGAGACAGCGGACGAGGAGGAGGCCGGCATGTCCGGGCAGCAGCAGCAACAACAGCAGCAGCAACTCCCGGCGACGGCTCCTCAAGCCCCGGGCAACCCTACTCCCTCACCGGCCTCGGCCGCCCTCCTGCTCCACCCGCCGCCGCCTCCCCCGCCGCCGGCCACCTCGGCCCCGCCGCCGCCCCCTCCTCCGCCCGCTATCGCCGCCACCACCACAACAGCCGCAGCCGCCTCAGCTGGGCCCATGCCTGCCGGGAGCGGCGGCGGCAGCAGCAGCAGCAGCGGCGCCCCGGCGCCCTTCCCTCCCGGCGTGACGCTGCGCGCTGACGTCACGGGGCTGTAATGGTGGTGTGCCTCAAGATTTTTTTCATCAAACAAGTGTGCCTTTGCCCAAAAAAGGTTGGGAAACACTGGTTTACACCATGCAAAAAGAAGCACTTTGAAGTATAAGTCACCTTTCGCTCTCTACACTGCACAGTGTTGCAGTGGCCGGGGGCTGGGAGGGTGGCTGCTTGTGCCACACAGGTGCATAGCTTTTGTCTTCGGGCAGAACGCCATGTCTGCACCCATAACCAGAGGTGCATCTCAGCATTGTGCCCAGGGCTGTAGGCTTCGCTGAGGCACCGATTGCTACTTTTCATCAAAAAAACTCCACGTTAGTCGTGCTGTTTGTTTGGGTTCCTGATGCAGCATGACAATTCGCAACAGGCCTCTGTGTCAGGGGTGGGGAAGCCGTTATTTCCCTTCCACAGGAAACATTTCCGTCTGTACATTTTTAACGTATGCAGTATTTGGTTGTCCTCCAGTAGGAGAGCCAGGCTCTCTTTAAAAATTATTATTTATCTTATTTATCACAAAGTATAAGGACAGGTGCCAAATAAAATAAAACTAAATTAGAAGGGGATATCTCAGACTAAACATACAGGAACACATTTCTGCTCCAAAACTCCAAAAACAAATATAAAAAAATAATACCAGAAGATTCCAAGTAACACAAATAGGTTTAAATTATCGTGTACCTTATTACTCCAGTACATTGTGAAAAGACTCCATTTCTCAATACTGTTGTCGACTCTCTCTGGCTCTCACCATGTATGCAAGCTTAACCATGCATACTTTGTCCCAGATGTTAGTTAGCCATTCTCTCATGGATGGCGTTCTCATTTCCCCCACAGTTTCGACAAATATTAATTCTGGCAGCAGTTAAGTGATGTTACATTAATTCCCTGTTCTCTGTTAGTACAGTTTACATAACATATCTAAATAGTAAAATTGGAGGAGCCCATGGGTAAAGTATACAGGCCCGCGGGTGGCGCTGTGGGTTAAACCACAGAGCCTAGGACTTGTCGATCAGAAGGTTGGCGGTTCAAATCCCTGCAATGGGGTAAGCTCCCGTTGCTCGGTCCCTGCTCCTGCCAACCTAGCAGTTTGAAAGCACATCAAAGTGCAAGTAGATAAATAGGTACTGCTCCGGCGGGAAGGTAAACGGCATTTCCGTGCACTGCTCTGGTTCGCCAGAAGCGGCTTAGTCATGCTGACCACATGACCTGAAAGCTGTACGCCGGCTCCCTTGGCCAATAAAGCGAGATGAGCGCCGCAACCCCAGAGTCATCTGCGACTGGATCTAATGGTCAGGGGTCCCTTTACCTTATGGGTAAAGTATAGCCCAAGCTATCGACCAGTGGGTCAACTCAGCCCCCTGCTAACCGTCTCCGTGTTGTGATGCTGTGGAAGAAATCCCCACCTCAAGTTAACAAAGAGATACTCAGACCCAGCTTCCTGCAATACCCGCCATCCAACTCTCTGCATAGCAAAACATGTTTCCTAAAGCAAAGCCCTCTGCTTGGCTGAGGACTTAAAACAAAAGGGACCTGGCCTCTTGTTCTCTGCAAAATGCCCAGCATACTGATGGCCTCCTATAAATAAGTAATACAGCCTTACTGAGCAGGAAGAGTATGGGTCGGGGCCAGGGGGACCAGGAAGCCAGAAAAAGGAGGCAAGCTGTCAAATTATCGCTGAAATGAAGGCGCCTATTGGATGCCAAACACGTTTCAGTGTGTCGTCTTTATCGGGAGCAAAGAGATTTCTATTCCACTTAGAGTGAGGGGTCATTTTGAAGCCAAAATGCTGTGGACAGCTTGAGCTTTCTAATAAACATCTCCGCAATCTTTTAGAAGTATAATCCACTTGAGTTCCTGTGACTGTCCTTTCGTTACCTACAATTGGGGGAACCTTCGCCCGATTTCTGCTGCAAAACAGAGCACATTTGAGCAATAAAGTTGTCTGCCGGCTTGTGGGCCTAGGTGCCTGTCTGAAATCTCCTGGTTCTGATCCCTCAGGCAGAAAACATTGTATTGCTGGAACTGGATATGCCTAGCCGGACGACCCGGGACTACGAGGGCCCAGCCATTGCCCCCAAAGTACAAGCGGCTCTCGAGGCTGCTTTGCAAGAAGAAGATGAGATACAAGTCGACGCTTCCACATTTGAGAGCACATCCAACAAGAAGTCAAAATCCAGGTGAGCTCTGGTCGTTGCAAGGAGAGCAGATACACACACACACACAATTCCGGAAGCCCATATCCTGGGTAGTCAAGTTCAGGCTGAATTTGTTAGCACTGGACCACTTAAACTGAGGGGATGGTTTCTGCACAGTGAGCAGTATTTGGTAGAGGTGAAGGGTTTTCTAAAATGTTTGAGAAAATGGGAGAGGCTTGGTATGCCCCTGCCCCCTTTTCTAGAAGCAGCCATAGAAGGAAAACTATTTGCAAGAACTGCTTGACTGTCAGCTGGAAACCTGGTTGTTTTCTTAAAACGGTGGTTCCCAAAGTGGGCAGTACTGCTCGCTGGGGAGCAGTGGGATTACTTGGGAGACGCTAAGAGGCAAGGGGTGGAAGGGGTTGGGGGTGGTGTAAATGACAATCAGACTCTGAAAAGTTGGTATGACAATATCAAGCTCATCACTTTTGTTGAATTAATGGAACTAAATGGTTTTCATTTGATTTTGAATAAATCAAGAAGAGAAGAGGAGGTTAAGGGGTGATATGATAGCCATGTTCAAATATATAAAAGGATGTCACATAGAGGAGGGAGAAAGGTTGTTTTCTGCTGCTCCAGAGAAGCGAACACGGAGCAATGGATCCAAACTACAAGAAAGAAGATTCCACCTAAACATTAGGAAGAACTTCCTGACAGTAAGAGCTGTTCGACAGTGGAATTTGCTGCCAAGGAGTGTGGTGGAGTCTCCTTCTTTGGAGGTCTTTAAGCAGAGGCTTGACAACCATACGTCAGGAGTGCTCTGATGGTGTTTCCTGCTTGGCAGGGGGTTGGACTCGATGGCCCTTGTGGTCTATTCCAACTCTATGATTCTATGTGCAGCAAATGGTTACTACTTTGAACTTTATTGTGCTCCTATCCTCCTTAGTGGGTTGTGAAAACTTCTGTTCCGAATGCTGCTTTTTTGTAGGGTGGGGGGCACAGGGGGTGAGTTTATGGAACCAAGGGGGAGGTGGCTCAATTTTGGGGAGGAGCCACTGTCTTAAACAGAACAGCCTGGCCATCCGAAAGCAACGTAGTCGGTAAGGTTTGGTAGTAATTAGCCAATTCTAAAGCAGATTGTCCCACGAGAAGCCAATAATTCATCATTCAGCTCTACGAAATGGCTTTCCTTTGTTTAGCCCCGTTTTGAGAAGCTCCTCTCTTGAACCGTCACACATTCTTCTGTTTTCCAGGCCTAAAACGGGAAGGAAATCGGGTGGCTCTTCGTCCAGTCCCTCTGGGTCTCAGCTCTACCCTCAGTCTCGTGGGCTGGTCCCCAAGTAAAACCAGTTCCCTGCTAAGGTGTGGCTGTGCAGCAGCTTTGCCTTCCGAGAGCTGAAGCAAGCAAAGGACCTTCGGAGGGGACTCTGTGGCCAGGCTCCAAAGCGATTCCCTTCGAGACGAAGCGATGGCCCCCTCTGCAGCTGAACTATTGTTGTTTTTTGTCCAGCCAGGCGTGTTCCAGGTGGGCTTCCGTCCTGCACGATGGAATTCCATGTCCCTCTGGCATTTGGTCTCCAAGGGGAAAGAGACTTTAGTTAGGAAATCAGAAATGCATGAGACTACATTAGTGTTAGATGCAACAAGAAGCCTGGAGGGGGGGTTGTCACCTTGCCATCTCCTGCTCCTCTTCCTCTTACAGTCTTCTTGCTGCACTTGGTTTGCCTGCCCTTGGGATGGAGCCCAAAGCCATCTCAGCAGGACCAGCACTCTGGGACTTGATGATGCTTAATAATCTAGTGAGGCTGAGAAGCGACCGCCCGTGGCAGAAGATCCATTTCCTTTCTTTCCATCGAAAGACTGGCACCATTGGAAGGGTTTTTGTTTTTTGGGGGGTGGGAAGGGGTACAGGTGGACGTACCTCCAACCCACGGAGGAGCCAAGAGCGAAATGCACCCACAGCTACTTAGACGTGTTTCCTTTTCGAAATGCAAGCGGAAGGAGGGCTTTGAAAACCTGCTCTCTCTCTCTCTCCTCTGGAACAGAAGCAATAGAAACTTAACAAATCCTTTGCCTGTTTACAAAGATTGGCAAGAGTTGTCCTAGGCGGAGCTCCTAGAGACTTAAGCCATGACCGGCAAGGTCCACTCTGTGCAACAGTCAGCGCTGTGCACCAGGTGCCAGCTCCGCATTTAGCACTCTTCCTCTGCTCACCATCCGATTTCTCCCAGTGCGCTCCACCAGGCACCTCTGCTTTGAGGGAATGCCGCGGCAGTTCCTTCATTGTCTTCCACTGTCCGCGTGGCCTTTGTGACTTCTGGAGGCGGGTTCTGCTTTCCGCCACAGAGGGGTGCAAGCCGAAGCGGTTCCTTGGCCGAGCTCCCTCCTGGCCGCTGCAGAACGTTCCTTTTGTGAGCAGAGGCTTGTTTCAGACCAGAGTCGCTGCTTCTCATCTTGTCCAAAGTGGTAGGATCTTTCAAAGTGTTCTGAGCCCCGAATCTTCTGTCGGATGGGAATGGGGTTTAAGGTTTGAGTTTGAGGGGAAGGCACCACTGCCCGTTCCAGTGGCGAGGCTTGTGCTAGAACAGTCCTGCTTCTTCAGAGTCTCTCCTTTCTCCTTGCCCCAGTTCCAGAGCTGCCCTGTGCAGTGTTTGGGGCACAAGTTGCTGCTGAATTGGGCCAGGTCAAAAGGCTGAAGAAGGTGCCCCCTCCGGGTATCGTTTTACGGTTCAGTTTGTACGTTTAAGATTGATGTATATTGAGAATTCAGTTGTTAATATTTTATTTTGGGGTTGCTGTTGACTGTTGTACTGTGAATATTCCCCACACCCCACCCCACCGGCTTCCTCTCTGAATGTTTTAACGGCCCTCCTCTCCCTAGACCCTGCTGTGGGTGCGAGTGTGCATGTAGGTATGTATGAGAACTTGCTTGGTTATAGTAATACTCTCAAATGCATATGGCCTTTGCCTTGTTGCCCTTATGTCAAACATTCTCTGAGCAGGCCTTTCCAGCTGCACTGACTCCATGGTTTCTCACCCACGCGAGCAAGGACAACCCAGACAGGCCATCCTACCAGCCCAGAGCTGCTCCAACAAGCCACATTGCTTTGGATTCTGGGCAGTACCTTTCTGGAATGAGGCCGGTTTTTCTGTTTTCAAAGTATGACTTCCGTGGAGTGGAGCTGTATGGCCCCTGGCTGTTGCGTTGGCCAGAGGGAACCTGCATCGCCTCCCTTTCACGGTGAGCTTGGCCGCTCTTGACAAAAATCCTCTTTTCTTGGCTCCTGCGCTATCAAAGTGCTCCCACCCCCATCCGGTTCATCTCTGTTCTTTTGATCTCCTCTGCTTTGTTATTTAAGAAAAGGATTGTACGGCTAAGATACTGAGGTGTGCTGGTTGTGAATCCAAAGAATTATTTAGGCAAAGGTACAGCGTCTGTGGGCTCTGCCATTGTATTGGGCTTCTGCTGGGAAACGTCCAGGGGGGAGAACCAGAGGGGGAATATCCTAGGGGATGCTTTGCGTGTAAGAATCAGGTAGGCAGGCCAGTGCCTCAAAGATTTCTCCAGGCTAGCTTGGAGAACCCCCTGGGTTAAGGATACGAAAGAGAGAAGAACGAGCAGAAGCAGATAGACCCCTCAGTGCTTTGTTTATAATGTGATTCATAACTCCTCTCCCCTCTTTCCTGACAAGGGGCTCTTCTCTTAAAACTGGCAGAATTATCCTGATACAGCTGATCTGCCTGTCTGAGGTCCAGCATGAAAGAGAAACCCATTAAGGCCTAGACGAGTGTAACCATGGGAGCTAGCTTGCAGTGTCTTTGTCTTTCCTTTGATCTGCATAATTGGATTAGCTTTTTCTCTCCCAAACATAATTCAGCAAAAGTAGCTCTTGAGGTCCAGGGCCCAAACCTTGAGGTCCACGACCATTGAAGCAGTTTCTTTAAAAGCTTTATGTGAAAATCTTGGGACACTGCTCAGAATTGTGCCAACCTTTCAGCTGGTAGGTGCGCCCTATGTGTCGCGGCCATCGCCAACGTGGTGCCCTTGAGGCTTGGACTACAACTCCCACCAGGCCCCAGCCAGCACAGCTGGGAGCTGGAGCTCAGGACTTCTGAGGGGCACCAGGTTGGCAAAGACTTTTCTAGGGAGAGTCTGTCCTGTTATCTGTAGACCTGGTCACAAGATGTTCAGAAAATCACTTTAAATAAATCTCCCTGCAAATTCGTTTCTGCTGTTTGTGGCATTAGGCAGTGTAACTGAGGTTGAAAAGTAAACCACAAATCTCACGAGTGCTGTTCTCGCACAGCCGACACACCAGAAAAGCTAATGCAAGAGCCATCCATGATCCTATGATACTGTAACACTGTCAGCTGGGTGGGTGCTCAGCACCTTTGTACTGTACGTTGGTGGCTCAGTTCTGAAAAGATGGGGTGTTTGTTGATTTAAATCTGTCCTTATTTGACCCCGCAGATCCAATCCACTGGGTAGGACTCCAGTGTGGCTGAAATGAATGAGAGCAGCACAGTGGTGCAAAGCCATTTATTTCAGTGGGTCTCACACAGGGACAGTACCCAGCGGAATGAACGTGAACTGGCGCAACTGTCTTCTGAGAAACTTCCCAAACCTTTGGAAATAGCTCGTACATAGTTCCTTTTCTGTCCATAGATCTTACAGCTTGTATCTGTTATCATCTCTCTTGTCTAGGAATGTAAAAGTGCTCCTAAAGATGTGTAATAAATAAATAAAAATTCAATTGGATTTATTGTATGTAAAATAATAATAAAGCCTCTTCCTTCCCCTCCTCATTGTTTTTAGTTACATTTTTTCATATGCTGTTTCACATTCACAGGTTTTCATCCTTTTGGAAAAGGTTTCATACATTGATAGGAAACTTGAGTCTTAGAATTTTATTAGATTTCTAAACTCATCCCATATTTTAAGCCCTTGATCCCAGTAGAGTTCCTGCTGTTCCCTTTTGCCCCCAGACTTTTTAACCAGTATGATTGTATCCGAATCTTTCCCCACCCACCTATACCTCCTCATTTCCCACCTGTTATTGAGGCTATTATTTCAGAAGGAGCAGGAGCTGATAGTTTTCAACCTCACCCTGTCCTTCCTCCAAGCTTGCTGTTTGAGGTAGGCAGGCACAAGGAAAGAGGCAGTGCTCTGCCATTTAATCCCAGTTCCTGAACGTGTGTGTGTGTGGTGGTCAAAGTGTCAGAAACATTACTTGGTTCCCACAACCTCTTTCGCTGGGCATATTTAAGCAGAGGCTACCTGCCAGAGGTGCTGGACCTCTCTGAAGCATTCTGAAATGCAGGTATTAATACTACGCAGCTCGAAACAATAGGATGAATAAAAACGGGCTCCTCTCGGAATAAAAATTATCCAGACCGAAAAGTATGGTTCCAAAAAACAGAACTTTACTAACAGAACTTTCTTCAAAACAGACAACAATAACGAAACATTCAAACAGTTGCATAAAAGCATGTGCTTCTCAAAGATGTTGCTTTTCTTTCCCAGTTTTTAACACTGCTTGGGAGCTGTGGTAGACGTAACGTCCTCTATGTTGCGCAAGGGTGACAGGAGTTCTCCTGCTCATCATGACATTGCTGCTTCCTGGCTCTGGGGTAGGTCAGAGGAGGAGAAGAGGAAAGAGTGAGTGACCTTGCAAGATTACCTTTTCTCTAAACTGAGAAGACCCAGAGATTACAACCTTTCTCCATAGGGGAGGCGTTCCATCCCGTGGATCAATTCAGTTGCTCTTTCCTGAACCTTTTCCCAACCCCGCAACATCCTTTGAGGTGAGGCCACCGGAATGGTGCATGGTATTATTCTAAACGCAATTGCACTATAGATAGGAAAAATTCTCCAAAACCTCACCTTCAACTCTGAGCCTGGCTCTGGCCGGGAAGGGCGGGGTATAAATAAAATTATTATTATTATTATTATTATTATTATTATTATTATTATTATTATTATTATTTTAAAGGAGAGGGTGGGAGGTGCTTCAGAGAGCAATTTACTAACCCATTTCCTGCAGTGCCTTAAATTTCTCTCCCCCCTCTACTCCAAACCAAATCGTCATTATTTTTGCATGGTAATAGCACAAATTTTATGGCCTACTCACATCTGGGTCTGTGGTGGTCGAGCTTGCCTCTGCAATGTGTGTGGGGTGTGTGTGTGACACGGTTGCCCTTGACTACTAGCCCCTGCTCAACCCCCCACCATACTGGAATCTCAGCTAAAGCTTCTACGACAGACAGCCGTCCAATAGGACAAGAATTAGTCTGTCTTGTCACTCATGAGGCTGCTGCACTTAAGTTTTTCTATACAGTAAGAACTGAACAGGAACTTCATGAACTTAAGAATAAGCTGCCCACACATCAGCAAAAGACCAGGGCACTTGCATAGATACCTGATCATCAGCAAACGCAACAAAGGCAAAGCCTCCGAAGGGTTATTAAATGAAGACATCAGTGACTTCTCCAAACCAGCAAATAAGCTCACAAGTATCATTTGCATTCATGTCTTTGGTGCAACCCCGAACACACAGCTTCCTCGGATTTGAAAATTCCTCTGAAGTTGGCTGGTGCCAATGCAGAACAAAAGATTATTATTATTTATTGATTTTTTTTATATTACATTTTTTTAAAGCAATTTAAAAGAAGCAGTACCCTCTTGCTAGGCAGCAGCAGTCCTTATGAAGCCTGTCAGGCCCCGCCCTGGGCCAGGTGGAGAGAGGCAGGAGCAGGGCCCTCAGACTCTCAGCAGGGTGGTCCTTGCTGGGAAGTGCAGCAGCAGTCCTTAGATTTTAATTAATACAAATGTTTTTGTCTAGCTGTTTTAATAACCAACATACTGCATGCAGAGTTGTGTACACACATATCTGCTCTCTTGCACAGAAGCCCTTCTGCTATGAACACTTCACACATTTCCGTGTGCCTGTGCAGTAAAGCCACCGGGAACAGAACTTACGTCAAGCTTAGAAGACACTCCTTTTTTGAGAAATGGAGAGAAAAAGAACAACCATCTCTGGATTCATCTGTGCTTCTGAGCAAACACCGTGAGAGATTAACATGACACTTCGGCTTAAATCGCAAGGAAGCTTCCTTGAGGTTCTATTTCAGAAGTTGGGATCGAATGTGGCGCTCCAAGCCTCTCTACCATGACTTTCATCTGTGCTTCGTAGTCGGCAAATCTCACCAGTCCGATCCGCTTCGACTGGCTGGATCTGCAATCAGTCATCACCTAGGGTCAGGAGCAGAGATGAGATGGCTGTAACAACAATGGCATTGCACTACCAATTACGTACCAATTCTACCCAGCTATTTCATGGGTTGAATTTCAAAATGAAGTAGTGCGAAAAATAATGTTTGATGATTTTCAGCGGGAGGTTTCACCCTGCTTTCATCATCTTCCCTTGCTAACAACTGCAGCCTAGAGACCAGGCTCCTCTGTCCCTCAACAGCCATTCTGTCTGGCTGCAGCAGAGGGAGAGAATGGAGAGAGGGACACTCCATGAATTCTGCCGAGAAACCAGCCATGTACCGTAACTTTCAGGGTTCTCTCTCTCTCGACTCAGATTTAGACAAACAACCCCAGCTACCAGCATGAAAAGGTCAGAACTCTTCCTTTTTTTACCACAATGACTTCAACTGACCAAACGCAATACCGAAAAGGACTAAGACCACAAACTGAACTGAATTCTGAAACAGATGCGGTTGCTCAGTCCCAGTCCCTTGCTTCAGTGGCCCTCAAGGAAAGACTTGTTTCCATTATGAGTTAAGTGAACCACAGCCACTTAGTCCCAGCGCCAAGGAAGACAAAAGTCCGAGGGCAGCAAATGGTATCTCAACAATCCTGTTCCCAAAAAGAAATTTCTGTTCCCGATACCAGGCTCGGATACCATTTTTTATGGTTATTTATTTTTGGGTAACTTCAACAGTTCTTGCAGAGGGTGAAGCAATATCTCTTAAGAACCACAACAAACAGCAGTTACATTTTGATGCTTTGGCCAGTCATGGCTCATGGAAGGGTAGTTACGCCAGATACCTGGACTCTTGAGAACTGCTCCAAATCTGCTGAAGAACTCCTCCAGTTTGCGCTCGGATGTTTCCCATGCGAGCCCATAAACCACCAGGTCAGCGGTACCAAGACATTCTTGTTTCACATCCATTTCCTCTATTTTCCTCTTCTTGCCTAAAGATAGATGTGTCCGTCAAACACAGTCAGCACTTTTAAAAATAGCTAAACAAATATTCCCATTAGTTGCATTGAAAAAAATGAGTGAAGCAGATCATTCTAGAGCTACATGAAGCTCAATCCTAGGTTACTCATTGGGTTTAAGTTTTTCACTCTGAAGTACCAAATGGGGCCAATGTGTTCAAATGGGGCCAATTCCTTAATAACTGTTTAGGATTGCAGCCTTGAGGTGTATTTGCTTTGTTTGTTTGTTTGTTTGTTTGTTTGTTTGTTTGTTTACCAATTGCTCCCACGTGCATTTTGGGGGAAGTTTTATTTGAATCCTTTTCATCTTTAAAACTACTGTTAGGCGTGTCCCATATATTTAAAAGATGAAAAGAAACCATGTAATTCAGTTGATCGATGAGGGGGTCTGAAAATAAAAGATGCCAAATTGCCTAACAATTTGAGCAGCTTATAGGACTTTGGAAATCTTGGACAAACTAAAAGAAAATTGATTATCCATATATAGGTTTTCATAGTCAAAGAACCCATAATTCTTTTTTTTTTAAAAAGGCAATTACAGCACATAAAAGCAAGGACTGAGCCATTTCAGAGCACACGGGAAACTGAAGCTTCCCTGGCAGTACACAGCACAGAGAATACTTGCATCACCTTTGGGACGATCACAGAATCAGAGTTGGAAGGGACCTCTGAGGGTCATCTAGTCCAACCCCTGCAATGAAGGAACCTCAAGCAGCCGTGATGGATAGCCATGCAGCCCTCTCCCATAGGAGAGCATAAAGCAGCCAGTTAAATCATCTTCCTTCCATTTACCCCTATTAGGACACAAAAGCAATAGCCTCATGTCTGGGAAAGGGAAGGGAAGGCAGAAAAGAGGTACGGTTTGGCTTTAAGGGCATAGCAATCTGCTCTTTTACTCTTGAGCAAGAATTTCATGTCTGAGAGGCAGCTAGGCAGCATCTTACCCACCTTAACATGCGCAACACATGCACAGAAGTGGGGCAGGGCAAGATTCCCCCCCCCTCCAATTTGTTGTTGTTTAGTCGTTTAGTCGTGTCCGCCTCTTCGTGACCCCCTGGACCAGAGCACGCCAGGCACCTCTGTCCTCCACTACCTCCCGCAGTTTGGTCAAACTCATGCTGGTAACCTCAAAAACGCTATCCAACCATCTCGTCCTCTGTCGCCCCCTTCTCCTTGTGCCCTCCATCTTTCCCAGCATCAGTGTCTTCTCCAGGGAGTCTTCTCTTCTCATGAGGTGGCCAAAGTACTGGAGCCTCAGCTTCACGATCTGTCCTTCCAGTGAGCACTCAGGTCTGATTTCCTTCAGAATGGATGCGTTTGATCTTCTTGCAGTCCATGGGACTCTCAAGAGTCTTCTCCAGCACCATAATTCAAAAGCATCAATTCTTCGGCGATCAGCCTTCTTTATGGTCCAGCTCTCACTTCCATACATCACTACTGGGAAGACCATGGCTTTAACTATACGGACCTTTGTTGGCAAGGTGACATCTCTACTTCTCAAGATGCTGTCTAGGCCTGTCATTGCCCTTCTCCCAAGAAGCAGGCGTCTTTTAATTTCGTGGCTGCTGTCACCATCTGCAGTGATCATGGCGCCCAAGTAAGTAAAATCTCTCACTGCCTCCATTTCTTCCCCTTCTATTTGCCAGGAGGTGATGGGACCAGTGGCCATGATCTTCGTTTTTTGATGTTGAGCTTCAGACCATATTTTGCGCTCTCCTCTTTCACCCTCATTAAAAGGTTCTTTAATTCCTCCTCACTTTCTGCCATCAAGGTTGTGTCATCTGCATATCTGAGGTTGTTGATATTTCTTCCGGCAATCTTAATTCCAGTTTGGGATTCATCCAGCCCAGCCTTTCGCATGATGTATTCTGCATATAAATTAAATAAGCAGGGAGACAAAATACAGCCTTGTCGTACTCCTTTCCCAATTTTGAACCAATCAGTTGTTCCATATCCAGTTCTAACCGTAGCTTCTTGTCCCACATAGAGATTTCTCAGGAGACAGATGAGGTGATCAGGCACTCCCATTTCTTTAAGAACTTGCCATAGTTTGCTGTGGTCGACACAGTCAAAGGCTTTTGCATAGTCAATGAAGCAGAAGTATATGTCTTTCTGGAACTCTCTAGCTTTCTCCATAATCCAGCGCATGTTTGCAATTTGGTCTCTGGTTCCTCTGCCTCTTCTAAATCCAGCTTGCACTTCTGGGAGTTCTCGATCCACATACTGCTTGAGCCTTCCTTGTAGAATTTTAAGCATAACCTTGCTAGCGTGTGAAATGAGTGCAATTGTGCGGTAGTTGGAGCATTCTTTGGCACTGCCCTTCTTTGGGATTGGGATGTAGACTGATCTTCTCCAATCTTCTGGCCACTGCTGAGTTTTCCAAATTTGCTGGCATATTGAGTGTAGCACCTTAACAGCATCATCTTTTAAAATTTTAAATAGTTCAGCTGGAATACCATCACTTCCACTGGCCTTGTTATTTGCAGTGCTTTCTAAGGCCCCCTCCAATACTCTGAAGTAAATAACCCCGTTGGTGTTTTTTGCAGCGTCTGAGGAGCTTGGTGCTTTGCAGGCTGTTGGGCAATTGGCTGTGGCTGCAGGGGGAGGGGGAGAGAGCTGAGGCAGAGACGGTTTTGCAGGGATTGTAACTGTTTTGTGCGGTGACATCTCTGCAAAACCGTATTTGCAAAACTGATCTTTGCCTCGGCTCTCCTGTGGAAAACTGTTACGATCCCTGCAAACATTTCATCACGCCCCCAATTTTTTAAATTAATTTTCCAAATTTATAACAAACATAAAAGAAAAACATTACAATCTAAAAAAGACAAACGAACAAACATATATCCTAACTGTTAAAATTCCAATTTAATTATCATTACTGGATGACTTCCTCGAGTCCCCCTAGCTGAGTTTCCATACAACTCATTGTAGCGGTTTTCCAATATCCCTGCAAACTTTTCAAACGATTTCTCGGTACACCCCCAGTCACACCCGTGCCCAACATACACGCATGCACGCTTCCGCATGATAAGCTTTGCAGGCTTCAGACTTCATCTAACAAGCTGATCTACATACAGTGCAAATGATTCTAAGAACCTGGGGGTGCAGAAAGGCCGCCCCTGGACCGGGAGGCTCCATAAGGACTTAGGAAAAGCTTGGCTACTGGATGAGGCCAAGTGAGGCCCCTTCCTCCTATCCTCGCAGCAAGGAGCCCCCCACAGATGCCCTTACCCACAAGCAGGATTCGAACGCAGGACCAGCCGCCCTCTCCCTTCCCTGGTTCCCAGCAAGGGGGAGTCCCACGCGTTGGCTGCCTGCGGTGCTACTTATCTCTCCAACCCCCCCATTTCTTTGTTTATTGCATTTATTATCCCACCTTCCCCCCCCCCATGATCACCTGGTTCTCTCCCTCCTCCACGTGTCATCCCAACAACCATCCTGCGAGGTAGGTTAGGTCGAGAGGCAGTGAAGGGCCCACGGCCACCCAGTGAGTCCCACGGCCGAGTGGGGATTCGAACCCAGGTCCTGAG